>NC_064807.1:71380711-71520494 GCF_023721935.1 Panthera uncia | reverse complement strand
CCCCCGGCCCCCCCCCCCCCCCCCCCCCCCCCCCCCCCCCCCCCTCCGCTGGGGCTCCCCCCCCCCCCCCCCCCCCGTCCTGGAATGCCCTCTCTCCTCTCCCTCCTGCCCCGCCAATTCTCATCTCCTTCCGGTCTGTCATTCCTCTTCTCCCGATTTCCACCATCGCTACCAGGGCTGTCCTCTGTTCCCTTTGCCCTGCTGGTGCTTGTCCATCTTCCTCCAGGGGAAACCCAGGGCCCCAACAGTGCCACCCCAGGGCAGGAGCCCAGGAAATGTTCTGGGATGGGAGAGGCGCTAGAACTCAGAGCGGGCTGGGCATGGACACTATGTCCCAAGACAAGACAGCATGCTACCAGGTGTGGACTTCAGCTCTGACTCCTCAGGAGCCCCACCCTGGGCCTCAGTTCCCTCATTTGTAAAATACAGACGGGCTAATTCTTAAAGTGCTCTTAATTCAAGTAAGAAAAGTGGCCTTATTCCAGATATGGCCAGCAGGGGGGGCTACTAGCCTCAGCAGAGTACCCACCCATGGATGGATGGATGGATGGATGGATGGGATTAGAGCTTCGTTTATGGAACTCATACTGCAGACCAAACCCCAGAATGCGCATTATCCAGATACCATCTCGTTAATACTCAAAGTAAGTCCACAAACGGAGGCTCAGAGAAGTTCAGTCACTTGCCCAAAGACACTCAGAGTGTAAATGACAGCTGGAATCTGGGCCTGTATGCATATAAAACCCGTGTTTCTCCACCAGAGGATGCTGCTACTCAAATGTAAGGACAGGGCACATTTTGAATACTCTCAGTAAAAGACTCAGGGGAAATGCCACATCCTTCCTGAGGTGGCTGCCCAGCCAGGGTTGTAAACACGTGTGTGTACGTGCACACGCAGGCACACACCCACCTCTGGTGTGTGATCCCAGAGCTTGGGTTTACAGGAAGTAAGTATTGATCCTATTTCCACTGACTGTGGAGGAGTTTCTTAGCCTCTCAGCTCTGACTTCTTTAGCCATAGCCTAGGTGTGGTGACAGCCACAGCCCTGGCTGCTGGAAGATTCGCCAGGATAAAGTCTAGGCCCTTGTGGCCCAATCTTGGTGGCCTCTGTAACCAGGGCTGCCAGCGTTCACTGCTCAGTGAGTCTTACTTCTGTCGCCCCGTTGCGCACACAGGCTGTAGTCACGCCCGTGCGGCTAGCAGTGCCCGAAGCCCCCACCCGTGGGAAAGGGCCACGGGCGCTGGGCTTCCTGCCATTCTAACCTCAGCTTCCGTACTTTATCGAGCCCACACAATGGGCCTGGGGACCACTCCCGCCCCGCTGCACCCCCAGCCTCTGCACTGCTGGGAAATGGGCTCTTCCTTCCACTGCTGGGAGGGGGTCATCTTCGGCAGGGACCAGCCTACACCGATCGGCCTGGTAGCTCAGGCCCTGGGAGTCGGCCCCCAGAGCAGCTAGGGAAACCCAGGCGCTGAGGGGGACCTGCAGGCCAGACAGAGAAGAAACTGAGCCAGAAAGTCAGGGTTCGGATTTCTAGCCCCACAGTGGGCCCCAAGGCTCCCCCTTCAGGAGCTGCAGTAAGGCCTGCCCAGTACCCAGCACACAAGAGGCCTCTCCCTCCCATCTCCCCACTGCCTTGCCCCTCCACAGGGCCCTCCCTGCTGAAGAAGTGGAGGAGAGTCCAGAACCACCAGCCCTCCCTTCACTCCAGGCAGGAATCTCTGGGGCCTGCCCAGCCCCCACTGGGCCTCTCCAGGGACTGGCGGCTCCCCGCCTCTTGGAATAAGAACTATAATTCTTAGTGTAATTATGACTATAATAACAGTTGTGGTTAAGAGTGTCAATTGTTCTAAACTGTCTGGATTTGAATCCTACCTCAGTGACTTATTAGCTAATTGACCTTAGCCAAGTTACAACCCCTCTGTGTGCCTCGGTTTCTTTATCTGTAAAATGGGGGATAATAGCTGGACCTACCTCCTAGGGGTATTGTGGGAATTAATTAAGTTAATACATATGAAGTGCTGAGCACAGTGCCTGGTGCTCGGTGACGATCAGCTATTGTGGTTATTGCTATTATTTATTGAGCACTCACTATGCGCCAGGCACTGAGCTGAAGTGCTTTAACACACTTTATCTCACTCTTCTTTACAACAATTCTAAGAGCTATTTGTTGTCCTTTGCCCCAGTTGACAGCTGAGGAACCTGAGGCCCAGGACTGCTCAGCAGCTTGCCCGGGGTCCACAAGCTGGCAAGTAGCAGAATTTCAGGTCTGGCTCCAGACCCCACCCATGATTGAGGGCTCTCATGAGCAGGGCGTCGTCTGGTTTCTCTTACTGGTCCTGACCCAACTTCTGGGGCCACCTGGCCAGGCCTGGCTGCTCTCTCTCTGACCTGGCTCTGCCTGGCAGACCCCGTAGAACCTTGTGGAAACACTAGATCTAAACGCTACACGTATTTGTTTAGACATAGGAAATAACTTCTTTAAGCTTTTTTAAAATAGGAGACTAGAAGGTGTAATCACATCTTGGATCTGGAAGGCATGTTAGGGGCCCTCTTGTCTGACCTCTGGCCTAGGCGAGAAGCTTGGCGTGACAAGGTTAGCACCCTCCGCTGACAGCCTCTGCCCAAGCCAGTCCCTGTAGGAGGAGCGGGGGAAGGAAGCATGGCCAGGGAGGGCCTGCAGCCTCTGTCTCCCAACTGTCAAAGAATGACCTATGATCCTGGGCCAAGCCAGGCCAGGCTGAGGCAGAATTCACTGGAAGCACTCTGGGCACTGACACAGATACACCCAGGGCTTCTCTGCCTCCCAGGAAAAGGCCAGGCATGGACCTGTGGGTCTGCCTGCAGGGTCACCAGGGAGCAGCCAGCAAGGCAGAAGTGGGCAGCAGAGGGCACTGTGAGGCAACTCAACTCAGCACAGGGAGCCAGGCGTTGGTGGGGGGGGGGGGGGGGGGGGGGGGGGCGGAAGGCCCAAGGGATGACATTAGTGGGGAGGTCTCCTCTCGGTACCTTAGGCAGCCCATTTGTAAAATGGCCCCGGCGAATGGACCATCTCTCAGATCTGTGTGGTTCGGATATTCCTACTCACAGCAGAAATCAGTGCACAAGGGTGACAGGTAGGGGGAGGAGTAACACAGGGACTGTCTCTCCTGTGACAGGCCACATGTGCTCCAGGCAGCCTCAGCTTAGCCACACGGCAGCACAATGACCAGCTGAGGGCCACACCAGCTGTCTGGCCCTCCTGGGTTTCACTTCATGACAGGATCACCGCCATGGACACAGCTTTCTACATAGAGCAACTCCTTAAATCTCTGGGACAACTCCATGAACGCTTAGCACTCCCATTTTCCAAGAGAAAATGAAAGCTCAAAGAAAGATATCACTTGGCCGAGGTCTCAGGACCAGGAAGAGGAGACAGAGCTGAGATTTGAACCTGGGGCTGTTTGACTCCACAGCCTGAAGACTTCCCTCCTTCTTCAGCTCCTGCCTGGAGCAGCCTGGAAACAGTGGCCTGTAGGCATCAGCTGACCCTCCCAAAAAAGCCAGGCCCCAGCCAGGAGGATGGAAGTCATGGCGGAACCCACTGCCTTCTCCCCGCTGCCAGTCCCCACGCCCTGTCCCTCACCAGTCTAAGGTGTGCAGGGTCCGGGGTACAGCCAGGGAGGACTGGACAGGGTGAGGCCACTGTCCAGCTCCAGCACTATGTGCTCCGTGGCCTGGGACAGAACACCTCTCCCTCAGCCTCAGCCTCCCCGCTGAAGGACAAGTACGGGGGGTCCCACCTTACAGCAATGTTATGAAGGCCAGAAAAGGGAGCTGGAGGCACTTTGTGAATGTTGCCATAACTGTCACCACTCTCGCTCCTGCTCTCTCGTCCTCATCATCAGCAATGATTCCCATTTATGAGACATCCAGCAAGCTCTAAGTAGCAGGCACTGCCCTAAACACTTTACCCAGGTCAGGCTATTTAATCTTGCCAACAACCCTACAAAGGAGGTATTATTGCCATACCCATTTCGCTGATGAAGAAACTGAGGTTCAGAGAAGGGCAGGGATTTGCCCAAGGCCAACTGCCAGTGAGGGATAGAGCGAGACCAGGGGCTTGCCCAGCTTAGACCTCAAGGGCAGCATTCTTCCTGAGGCCGACTGGCTGGAGTAAGCAGGATGTACACGAAGATGGACTCAAAGCTGGGTAAGTGGAAGCCACAAAACGGCAGCCACCATAGGGCAGTCTCTGAGGCCCCCGCCAGCTCAGTCACTCAAGCCCAAGAAAGGAAACAAGAGGCCAAAAGCGGGTGGGGAAGAAAGGATGCTAGTGAAAACCTTGGGCTCCCAAAGGAGGATGCTGAAACAGGACAGAGCTGGTCTGGGATGCTGGACACTCCACACACAAGTCATCTGCCCCCAAATAGGACCTGAGTTCAGCTGGTTTGGGGAACTAGAAGTGTGTGCATGAATGTGTGTGAATTTGTCTGTATATAAATATTTGTATTTACATACAGAACAGAACTTGGAAGGGTCTTGGAGAGAGGGTGCGGAGTCAGGATCAGGGGGCCCAGCAGGCAGTGAGGCCTGGGACCTCGGCGCCCTCAAGATGGGAATGGCCAGGCCTGGTCTGAGTGAGCCTGAGGCCTCACCTGGGTAGGGCACAGTTCTGAACCCTCTCTTATAGTAGCTGCATCAAGAAATGGCCTAAGATGGTGATACTCAAACTATGGGGAACATCACAGTCTCTGGGGGAGCTTGTTTCAAATGCAGGGCCTGGGCACCACCTGCTGGAAATTCTGATTCCAGAAGTCTAGGGTTGGAGACTTCAAACTCTATGTATTATTAACCTCTTCCTGGTGATTACAGGGCACATCAAAGTGAGAATCACATATGTTTGCTGATGAGGAAACAGATCCAGCCCCAGTCCCTTTGGGATTTAGTTCTAATTCCTGGGCCCAAAATTTAAGGCCCTTTTCTGGGGGTTCCAGCCTGCCTTTCCAGTCCAGCTGCCTTGCAGAAGGTGTCCTCCTAAGTGCCAAGTTGGCCTTATTGCTAGTGGCTGAGGCTAAGAAGACCTCTGGGGCCATGTCCCAGCTCGGTGGGGAAATGTGCTGGAATCCATTAGTCATGCCTGCCACGGGTGTGGAGGCAGGAATGGCAGTCCAAGTGCCATGTATCTGTCAACCCTGCACTTTAGGAATCCTCTGCTCTAGCCAAACTGGCTTCTACAGACAGTTTGTCCAGGACACGTCCACTTACAGAGAATGCCTGTCTCATCTTCTCTTTATTCTACAGCTGCTCAACCATCAAGGCCGAGCCGAGGGACATCTTTCTCTGGAAGCTTTCCATGATGCCCCTAGACCCTGAGGTCTTTCCTCCCTGAACTCCCACGTCGCTGGGGGTCAGCTGCCCTCCGTGGGCCCTGGCCACCCCCACCCACCCAGCTCACAACACTGTCATAACAACACCTTGCACTGTGCTGGCTGCTAGCACCTCACCATCATCTACGAGCTCCTGTGCTAATGTCACCATCAGGCACCAGGTTCTTCCGTTCCATCCTCAACCATCCTGGGACATGAGTGCAATTAGTCTCTGCTTTTCACAGAATGACACTAAGGCTCAGATGAGCCCAATGACTCACCCAAGGCCGCACAGTAAATAAGAGACAGAGCCCAGGCGCAAGCTGGCTGGTGGGTTTCGAGGCCATGGTGCAATCTTTTCACTGCTGGGCCACCTTCCCGACCCACACAGATAACTCATTCCTCACAAGTTGAGATCAGCCTCGCAGATAACTGGGGCCCTGCAGTGGCACAGAGCACAGGGCCTGGCACACAGCAGGAAATCAATAAACACTTATTCATCTATTTATAAATATTTGCAAGAGGTGAATAGCATGGTGCTTAAGAGCTCCAGCCCCGGAGCCAGACTCTAATTCTGGTTCAGACAGTTATAAACCGTGTGGCCTGGTGCCAAGGGAGATAACCTCTCGGTGCCTCGGTTTCCCCATCTGTGGGGAACACCAATGGTATCTACTTCCTAGGCTGTTGTGAGCATTAGTGAGGTCGCATAAAATCGCTTAGAACAATGCCAGTGCAGGGGGAATCTGTGCTGTCGTTGTTGGCTGATGGATTTCCAGTAGGACGAGGCCTGGACCTAGTCTAAATTATTCTACTACAGGAGACAGCTCTCCCGCTAACGTCTCAGACCTTTTTGATCCAAATGCACAATGTCCTGGGCGAGGCCACACCTGCTCTACTTTCGGCAAGGACCCCCAATCCAGAGGAGCTGTAAAAACACAGCATCTGGAGTCACAGAGTCACGGGCTTAAGTCTAGGTGCTGCCTTCTTGGTCTCTCCATGCCTCAGCTTTATTTTCCGTCAAATGGGTAGAAGGCTCCCTGGAAGGCTTAGAGGGGCGCAGGGGTGGGACAGCGAATGCTCATACCCTGCAGCTCTGGGATCCACCTCCCTCCTCCCTACCGCCTCATTTATTACGCACTCCCACCCACCCACGGCCTCCTCACCTTCCTGTGTCCTGTGAAAAAGAGGGAAAGGTGGTGCATGGAGCCACCGTTGCGGCCCAGTTCCTTCTTGAGGGTGCGGGGCGAGGGCATGGCCCAGGTGGACGCGGTGCCCTCCCCGTCCGAGCAGTGCAAGGTAGTGTCGGAGGCGAAGCAGGGCCCGCGGGCTTCCTGCAGCAGGCTGCCCTCGCTGTGTGTCCGGCGACGCAGGGAGTTCTGCACCCTCAGGGAGAGGCCCCCCTCGGCAGCCTGGCCCGCCTCGATCATGCTGCTGCGCTTGGCCTCATGGTGCTCTCCGTAGTTGTCATCACTTGTGTCCTCCTCTTCTTCCTCCTCGTCCCCCTCGTCCCCCTCCTCAGCCTCTTCTGCATCCTCCTCAAAGCCCAGGCCGCCCCCTTCCGCCCCGGCCTTCTGGCTGTAGGCGCTATCCAGCCGGACCTCGGGGATCACAAAGGCTGGCCTGGAGGCCACAGGCAGATCTCCAGGGGCTGCTGGCGGGTCCCCAGAGCTTGTGGTCTCCTTAGCTGGCAGGGGGACCTGATCTTGACAGGGCTCAAGCTCCTGAGCAGGGGGGTCCCGGATGACAGGGAGGTCTTGGCTGACTTGAGGGTCTTGGCTTGGAGGGGGTTCTTGGCTAGTAGGAAGGTCCTGGCAGGGAGGGACGGCAGGGGGTTCCTGGCATGGTGGGGAGTCCTTGCTTGGCCAGGGCTCCTGGCCTGGAGGAGGTTCCTTGCAGGAAGGTGAGTCTTTGCTGGACAGCGGTTCTTGGCCAGGAGAAGGTTCCTGGACAGAAGAGGACTCCTTATTGGGTGGAAAGTCTTGTCCTGAAGGAGGCTCCTGGCCAGAAGAGGGGTCCTTGTTGGGTGGGGGGTCCTCGGCACCCAGCTCCTTCCCTTCCTCCAAGGGCATCTCTCTCTTCTCATCCGCCTCTGGCTCAAACATCTGGGAAACAAGAAGCAAACAAGAAAAGCCCAGAATGAGAGGCTATGAGATGCCAGGCACCGTGCACGAGCCAGCATCACAGAGGCCGAAATAAATCAGGCAAAGGCCTGAACCCCACACCTGACACTCCACAGTCTAAAAGCTAAAGTGCCCCCCACTTTGGGTTAGCTGTACACGGGTTCCCACCCTTCTCTCCTTGCTTGAATCTTCTGTCTGCTCTATCAAAAACGTGGTTGGTCATTTAGCGGGAGAAGGAGGAGAGGTAACCATGATTTTCTGGCTCCTATGGTGTGCCAGGGTCACGCCAGATTAAACACTCCTCTTGTACTGTCTTCCCAGCAGCCCCCTAAAGGAAGTGTCATGGTGTCCCTGTTAGTAAAGGAGGAGCCAGGCAGTCTCTGCCTTCGTCTCCACCAACTCAAGTCCCAAGTCAGAGCAATCACAAAGTGATAGAAGCTTAGACCTGGCCAAAGGGTATCTTCTACCTGAGCTAAAGTTCTAAAAAATCCTATTCAAACCAGACTCGCTCTGAATATTGAGGTATCTCTCTCTCTCTTCTTTTTTTAATGTTTATTCTTGCGGGAGAGAGAGACAGAGTGTGAGTGGGGGAAGGGGCAGAGAGAGAGGGGGACACGGAATCTGAGGCAGGGTCCGGGCTCTGAGGTGGCAGCACAGAGCCCGACGCGGGGCTCGAACCTACAAGCCACGAGATCGTGACCTTAGTCGAAGTCGGACGCTTAACCGACTGAGCCACCCAGGCGCCCCTTTAAGTATCTCTTTGAAACCAGTAAACTGGAATGAAATCAGAACTTGAAAATATTGCCCTATTTGGACTAAACAGATGTCCCAGGCACATGGGACCTCGCTGAGGGATCCTCCACCCAGTGATTTTCAAACTGTGTTTGGAGGAACCTCAGGAGTTCTGCACAGCAAAGAAAGCATTTCCTGTCTGACATACAACCCTCAGAACCCTTGAAGTTTTTGCTGGATTCCTACAGACTTCATTTGCAAAGGGAAAAATAGGGCCCCTGATGAAGTCTGAAAAGCAGCTTGCTCACAGGAACACTGGGGCTCGGAGAAGGCCAGGCGCGCTAAGGCCACACAGGGGAAGCAGGTCTCGAGGCGTGGCTGGGCCCCTCATCACACTCGAGGATTTGGAATGTTGGAATGAGAACTATCTGGAATCCAGGTTTCACCCATCAAGAGGCCACAGCTGTCTCATGAAGGAGAAAGTGGCCACGCGTTCCTGGCCACACGTGCACATGTGTGTGCCCACACGTGCACGCGCGCGTGGACACTGGCTGAGAATCTGAGAGGTAAGTACTCCCAGAACATAGGTTAGGAGCTCTCATTGTAGAGACCGTTAATGTCCATTTGACGGATGACAATGCTGAGCGCAAACAGCAGTGACTTTCCCACTATTGCACAAGCTGCCCGGGACCAAAAGGTTATGCCCAAAGCAGAGAAATCTTTTAAGCTCTGGGGAGTATGTGACAGTGAAGCCTCAGCCAGGCTCGTATCTGGGAGTCCGTGACCCCAGTGGTAGGGTGCTCCCCACATGTGTCAGGGGTCCCACTGACATCTGGGAGCACCAGGGATGTGAGAGCAGTGTGGGTAAGAGCCACTGCCTGGGAGCAGGAAAGTGAAAGGTGTCCCCCCACCACCCCACCCCAGTGGAGAGGGAACTGAGCAAGGTAGCAGGGAGGAACTCAGAGGACTCTGGGATGATCTGGTCAGGGTTTGGTTCTCAGACACACCCAAAGACCCTCTTGGGAGAGGATTGTACCCTCCACCCAGGGACCCCTCAGACCCCAAAACGGCAGTGATCCCAAGTCTGCAGCACACAGAGGGGGAGGCTGAGGCCCAGAGAGGGCGAATCACACAGTGGGACTAGGGAAAGCCAGTCACTAAACCCTCTGGGTCTCAAGGTCTCCACCCATTAACTGAGATAACCAACATGCCCAAGTGACAAACCAGGAGAACATACCATAGAGAGTATAAAGTTCTTTTTTTTTTTTTTAAAGTAGGCTCCACGCCCAATGTGGGGCTTGAACTCAAAACCCCAAGATCAAGAGCTGAATGTTCTACCCACTGAGCCAGCCAGGCTCCCCAAAAGTATAAAACTCTTCAACGGGATACTGGTGGTGGTATCAGTGGTGACTAAACAGCAGATCTAAAGGGAAACGCTCAAGTCACGAACCTCAAATAGTGGCACATCTTGCCCATGGACCCCTGGAAGCAAACTTGGCCAAATACCCAGAATCAAAGTTGGTGATTGTGATGACAGGCCTCTCAGTCCAGAAATCTCATCTGGAAACTAAGGTCTGTGCTTTAGCCTCATCAGACTGTTCCCAGGGAGAGAGAAGGCCCCCCCTGCTGACTGACAGCCCAGCCTGAACAGTGACCTAGAGACAAGTCCCCAAACACCCGCACCAATCGGCTGCTCCTGCTAGGCTGGGGTTGGAGCAAGGCCTCTGGCTCCTTCTTTCCAGCTCATTCCAGAGCAGCCCAGTCCTCCGCCCCTCACCCCACCCGCAGGGAAGCATTCTCCTCCAGAAAAACAAACAGCCAGCCCCCCCATTCACCCATATTCAGTCCCCCTCCCCCTGGGCCCGCCCCCCCCCCCCCCCCCCCCCCACCTGGAAGGACCCACAGAAGGAAGCAGCAACCCGTGCTCCTCAGGGCCTGGCACGGAGTGGCCCTGACGGGGTGGGGGTGAAGGGGAGCAGGGGGCATTTCCCCTTTCCTAGGGGTGGGGGTAGGGCCGGCCCGTCCCAGCGGTGACAGAGCCTGAGCCCGCCTACCCCTCCTACCCCTCCGAAAGCGCAAGCGCGCAGCCACAGACCCAAAACCAGAAATGCAAGTCAGCCAGCCTCTGCCAATCCTGCCCCAAACGGAGGCCAAACCAAACAAAGCCAGAAGGGGAAGTGCCCCTGTCCCCATCTCCCCACCCTCGCCCCAGGCAGCAGA
Source organism: Panthera uncia (assembly GCF_023721935.1). Classification (NCBI taxonomy): domain Eukaryota; kingdom Metazoa; phylum Chordata; class Mammalia; order Carnivora; family Felidae; genus Panthera; species Panthera uncia. Next base: position 71,510,072 of record NC_064807.1, on the reverse strand, counting down.
GAAACCACCCCACGAGCTCTCAGGGCTCCCAGGGTGCCCAGGGAGCCACGTTCCCGTGTCAGTGGTGTCACCCTCCGGCTGGGCACCTCTGGCAAGCCTCTTGCCCTCTTGGCCCCGTCTCCTCACCTGGAGCAGGGCCACGACATCACACTGGACTCAGAAGAGTCACACTGGCCCAGAAGAGGCATTTGATAACATGGTGGCTATCATCAGTCCAATCTTATTTTACAGATGGGGAAACTGAGGTCTCAGAAGCTAAGGGAATGACCTAAGAAATTGGAGGCTGATTTAGTATTAGCACTCATGTCTCCTGGCTTCGTTGGGCCCTTATACACAAGTATGGTGGACCCAGGAGTCTACACAAGTGAACACTACCTGAGGCCCCTAACCTGGCCCCCCCCCCCCCCCCCCCACACACACACAGGGCAGATACTCGCAAAGAAGCTCACTACCTGAGCTCTCTGGTTCCTTCCTGTGCTCCAGGACCAGGCTCATGTGAATGCCCAGATAGGTTTGGTCAGGCCAGTGTTCCTGGGAGAGCTGGGGTTGGGAGTGCCTTGGGGAAGGCAGGTTCTGGAGCAAATATAGGAAATCTCAGAAATTTCGGCAGGGGGGAGGGGTGGCAAGTGAAGGAATTAGGACAGAAAAAGAGATAAAGGTGAGAGCACGTCACAACGGATGCCAGATGCGGGACTGTCCTATGAGGAACAGAGTGACACCTGCAGAGCCCTGCTATGTCAGAAATGCTCCGAGCAGCAGTGTGAGCAGGGTATGGGGGTGGGGGAAGGGCCACCGGGACACGCATGCATACAAACACACAAGTGTTCGTTCATTCTCCAGGCACTGAGTAAGGCCCTGAGAGGACAGACGGGGACAAGTCAGACACAATCCCTGCCCTCAGTTGAGCAGAAAAAACAGAGACTGGACAACTGGTCCTGGCGCGTCTGGTGAGTGCTCTGACGGGGGAGGCAGCAGCAGCTGGCAAAACCCAGTTAGGCAGCTTTGCAACAGGTTGGGGTGATAAGAATCTGGCCACGGTGCTCCAGAGAGATCGGCCTGCTGGCCCAGGGCTTTGGGTCCACAGTGCCCTGTGCAGCTAGCTGTCCCCTTGCTGTGGGGAGTCTGTATCTCTCCCATCCATCACTTCTTTGGCTTGGCTGGACCAGTGTGAATTCTGTCCTTGTCTTGCCTGCTAGAAGCACACAGGAAATGAGCCAGGCCCTCCAAATGAAGCTGCTGTTTAGGATCTAATCAAACCCTGCCCCCAGTCCAATCCAGGACTCAGAACAGGCTGGGAAGGGTGGCAGGTAGGACTCACAGAGCATCTCCTGGGCCCCAGAGCCCTCCCACCCCTATACCTGCTACTGGGGTAGGAGGGTGGCAGCGAGCTCCTGGAAGTGACTTGCCCAATGTCACACAGCCACTAAATGTGGAGCCAGGTCTGCTGACCCCAGAGTCAACCTGCAGCTCTCACTCTGAGATGACTCATCACATCCACCACAGATGCCAGGCTCTGTATCTGCCCTCAAAAACCACTTCCTGCACTGGCGCGGGAGGTGGGGGTTGAGAATTGGGGTTTGCCTTTGTCTCCGGGTCACGCTTACACAGCTAGGATTTTACAGATAGAGCTCTGGACATAAAGCCAGAAGACCTGGGCTGGAATCCTCCCTCCATCCTTTGCTAGCTGTACGACCAGGCTATGGCGTCTGGTTTTCTCAGCCATGAAATGGGCCATGAAGTGAGGACACTTCCTGCCACACGCCCCATCCTCCTCCCAGAGGGCTGAGGGGACCAAGTCTCAGAAAGGACAGGAAAGTGCTCTGTCAACTGGAAAGTCGCCAGAGAAAGGGAGAGGTTATTCAAATTCCTGCCCAGCGCCTCAGACCTCCAGACTTGACTTTTGAGACGGGGTTGCTCCTTCAAGTTTGGCATGTTCTGGGCTCCTGAGCAGCTCCCTGGCTTCTGGGTCCCTGGCATGGTGCTGGCTTCCAGGAACCTCAGCTGCCTGGCCAACGCTTAGCTCCCCCAGCCCAGCCTCGGTGCAGCTCCTCAGCCTGATTTCTTGACACGGAGAGGCTGGAGCCACCCCCGGCCCTGCCTCTGCCTGCCAGCTCAGGGCCTCCCGGCAGCTGTCCTCCTCCCCTGTCCCCAACCTGGCAGTTTTGGCACCGAACAAGGCGGAGACAGATGACACCGTACAGTGGAGAGAGCTCTGGAGACTGAGCCCTACCGCACTCACTGGCTGGGTGACCTCAGGTATAGCTTCTCTGAGCCTCAGTTTCCTCAGCTGTAACATGGGATTCATAACAGCTCCCCGGTGCTGCAGGAGGCGTGCTGAGCTGGTGTGCACCCACAGCGTGGCACTGCGTGGCCACACGAAGCGCTGGAATGGCAGCCACGACCACCGCAGGACCGCCCATCATCGACATCTCTCTCCTTGGATTTGCTCCCACCCATCTGACAACCCCATGAGGTCATGAGCCTCTTGGCCTGTCCGTGGGAACCTGTCCCAGGCTCCTGCCCCTCTCAGTCCTGCCTACTCCCTTGTGCACCCATCCGCTCCCCTGGGGTTCAGTCACCATCCGTGCCATCTTGCCACCCCCGAGCCCACACTGCCGGCTCTGACCTGTCTCCTGAGTCTAGATTCCAGAGGTGAGTGTTCACCAGGTACTCATGAAACAGCACTGCTCCAGAACACTGTCCTAGGCGTTGTGGGCACAATGGGAAATGAGAGAGACACAATCCCTGTCCTGGGGGAGCTTCCAGGCCAGAGAGGAAGGACTGACATGAGCCACATCGTCGGTCGGTCGCCCACAGAAACATGTAATAGATGCAAAGTGTGATCGCTGATGGGCAGGAAAACCATAGAGTGCCACAGGAGAGAATGCAGCGCCACGTGGGAAAGGCCACTCCGCAATGACACTGAGCCCCAGATCTGCTCGATGGGCAGGAGAGGGTTCACCAGGGACGCCTGCGCAGTGGGGAACAGAGGAGGCCTGTGTGGCTAGGGCCCAGGCACAGAGATAGAGACCTCCCTCTGCACATCCCGCTGGTGCCCCCAGCTCAACATGCCTCACGCTGAATGCAAGTCCACTCGATCAATGATGACACCGCCAGCTGCCGAAACCAGGGACCTGGGTTCCACCCTTTCTCCCTTTCCCTTCACTACCACCCCCACTACTCTGGCCAGCCACCAACACCTCCTGATTGTCCCCGGGAATATCTTCAGAATCACTCCCCCGGGGTAGGTTATGCATGTATGGGGTCAGGGAGTATACGGGAACTCTCTCTACTTTCTTCTCAATCCCTAAAACTGCTCTAAAAACAAGGTGTATTAGCTTAGAAAAAAAATAATCTCTCCACTCCCTCCACCTTCACCACCACCACCTCCCCCCAGGACACTGTCATCTCCCACCAGAATGGAGGAGGACCTCCTGGCGGCAGCCCAGACCCCTTTAGCGGCCATGCCAGGGAGCCTTTTATGCAAATCTGACCCTGTCACTCCCCTGCTTAAAGCCCTGTCAAGGCTCCCCAACGCCCCCCAGGTAAGTCCCAATCCTGTAGCCCTGAGAGAGCCTGGGGTCTGTCTTCCTCTGACTTCACCTCCTACCACTACCCATCTTAAGTGTTTGATGAGAATGAATGGATAGATGAATGGATGAAGGAAGGAAGGAATGGGCAATCCAGTGAATGTCACAGGACCATCTAGACTCTTAGGACCTGAAGTGTGGCCCCTGAACCAGCAGTAGCAACAGCAGCTGGAACCTCACCTGAAATGGAGAATCTTAAGGCCTCAACCGACAGCTCCTGGTTCAGAATCTGCCTTTTACCAAGATTCCGAGAGATTAATCTGCACGTTAAAAATAGCACTGATCCAGACTATTGGTTCTCAAAAGAGAGGTACACTTTAGAATCACCGGTGGAGCATTTTAAAAATATCTGTATCTGGGCTCAATTCCAGACTTACTGGATAAGATTCCCTGAGAGTAGAGCTGGTATCTTGACTTCTTTCTAACTCCACAGATAATTCTGGGGAGCAGCCCCAGTTAACAGATAAGGTGAGCGGGACCGAGAGAAGGGAGGCGATGTGCCCGAGGCCATACAACAGAATCAGGACGAGAATGTGCAGACCAGAACTTAGTGCAGGACCAGTCCCAACAAACACTGCTCCCGCCATAACGGAGGCCCACGCAGAAGAGGCATGACCTCAGCAGCCCCTCGTCCCCAGATAAGGAGCTGGCAAGCTCCCTCGCAAGCTACCCATTCATGTTTCCTATTAACAGAGGCCCAAATCCAGGAGAGAAAGGAAGGAGGAATTTGAATACAGATGGAAAATTCTCCATCCCTAAAGGATCCCACGACTACACTCATGGGTCTGTTGGGGACTCAGGACGGCAACACATCACAACAGGGAGCATACCTGTTGACTCAAAGCAATAGTGAGGCACAGAGGAGAAGCAGCTCTTCCAGTCCAGAAACTCGGGACGAAGCCAACACACAGGGAAGAAGAACACTGAGGAATGAGAACTGAGGCGAACCCTCTTAGAAGCTTCCCTACTCTTGGTACTGCTACCTGGGTAAGCCTGAAGGACATGTCTTCAGGCCTGGCCTTTGGCGCTTCGATGGGATGCCCGGCACCATCCTGCATGCCCAGCTTCTCACTGGGCAGGGAAAGCAGTTCCCGAGGTATGAGTTTCCAGGACAAAGCTCCCCTGTCCGCACCTTGCCAAGCTCCTTCCCTTGGGTCCCAGATGCCACTGCTTCAGTGTGTGGGGGTGGCCTGGATTGGTGGCCCCCCACAGCCCAAAGACCCCTGCCACACACCTCAGCCCTCTTCTCTCCTGAAAGCTGTAAGAGTGGAGAGCAGGGCTGTCCCAGCTGCTTCCTGTCCCCACAGGGACCCGTGCCTCTGTCAGAAGGAGAGTGCCAAGCCCCGGGGGCCTCTCCTGCCCCCGGGGCTCTCTGCTCAGAACCAGCCCCCTGAGGGCCCTGCCACCATTCCCCTTCCCACCTGGCACCCCTTTCTCCGCCCGGTCCACATGTGTGTCCGCACGGACTCACTTTCCTATTGCGTCCCCCTCCTCAAGTGCATCTCCTTCCCATCCTCTGGAGCCCAGTGAAATGCTCCTTGGGATGCCCTGGCTAGGGGGCTCTCTGTATTCCTGCCAGTGCCCGGCCTGCCCTGCTCTCAGGGTCCTGGGCATGCCCTGTTTTGGCTCATCAAGATTATGTCCCCGGCTCACTCCCTCCCACCCCCACCCCCAGAGTTACTCAGCGAATACCTACAGATCTCCAGCCATGTGCCAGGGCCTGTGCGGGGCAAAGTGACAAGACACCTTCCCTTCCCGGAAGGTGCTGATCTATGGGGCAGAGAGCCAGGTGAAGGACCCGCGTCAACCCCCCACATGCCCATTGCTCCCCCAGGGGCCTGTGGAAGCACAGAGGCAGCAGGAAAGATGGGGATGGCTCTTGGAGGAGGTAATGGGGACAGGGATGGGAGAGGATGTCCGGGCCAGAAACAGAGATAGCATGGAACATTCGAGGAAGTGCAGGTGGTTCCATGGAACAGAAGCATGGATATGGTAAAGAATTTGGACTTGGACTTGGACCCTGAGAGCAGTGTTTACCGTGCTGCTGTAGAGATAGGGGAGGTGGAGCCAGAGATGATGGAAACAGAAAACAAAGAAAAAGATATGGGGGAGAGAGGAAGAAAGAAACCATAAATTGAGTGTCTACCAAATGCCGACACCGTGACGGTTGCTTTCCATACACTCTTGCACCCCAGCAACCCTGTGTGGTAGGGATCATTGGCCCGATTTGGCAAATGAGGAAAATGAGACTCAGAGAGGTTAAGGTAATGTGCAAGATCACAAAGCAAGTGAGCAGAGGAGTCGAACTGAAACCATGGTCAGCCTGGCTCCAAAGCCCGTTCTCTTTCTACTACCCCATGGCCTCCTTTCCTCCTTTCTTGCCCCTTCACCGCCCTTCCTCACCCCCTCCCTCCCAAGCACCCATCTGGGCCAGGCACTGTGCTAGGCACAGTGAGCGATACCAGACTCAGGGGCCCTGCTCATACCGCAAACTGCTGGAGACCGAGGGACAGATGTCTGACTCGCCTGGCGGGGGGCAGAGTGGGGTAGAATTCCACACATCTGGTGACCTTCCCAAACCGTCTCCCTCCAGAGACCACTTCATGCGCAGGGTGAGCCAGAAGCGTGTGGCTTCTCTGTGATATTCTATGCTGGGCTGATCAAACAAAAAAACTCTGCCAAGCTGGGAGGACCCCAGGGAAGGGCACAAATAGCACTGTGGTCATGAGACCAGGATTGGGAATCAGGCAGGCCTGGGGTCCAATCTCACTTCCTAACCCTGTGGCTGAGTCAGGGGGCACAGCAGTGCTCAGCCCACTGGGGGGCCCTCCCTCTCCACCGCTTGGCTCTCCCTCCTAGCAGGTACAGGGACCAACCCGAAATCTCAGGCTTCACTCCAAGCAACAGCTCTGAGAACAGAGGTGCCTTCAGAGCTGGGGGTCGTGGGTGGGGGAAGCCTAATGCTGGTGAAGAACTGAGGTCTGGAGGCAGACAAACCCAGGTTCATGTCCTGCCTCTGCCACTTCCTAGCTAGGTGCCTTTAACCTCTGGACAGCCTGCTTAACCGATTCAAGGTTCAGTTTTCTTATCTGTAAGTGGTGCTGTAAGTCACGACTACCTACATCACGGCATTGTTGGGAGGTAATCCACATAGTAAGTGTTCAATGAACATGTCCAATTCCTGTAATCAGACTTATTACTGTCATCACAGAGATCACCAGTCTCCTTCCTTGCATCCCACTCTGGGAGAGGACACTTGGCACATTCTTCCCCCTAAGGTGGGGGCACTGTTATCTGTGCATTCCAGGGGAGGAAACTGAGGCCCGTAACAAAGGCCCTGGAGGCTGGAGAGGTAGCTGAGCCTGTGCTCGGTTTCCCCTAGGCTGGGTCAGTCTGGCTCCCTGTGTGGCCCAAGCCAAATCCCTCTCCTCTCCAGGCCACATCTTCTGGAGGGGGTCTGTCCAGCACTGAATCTCAGCCAGCCTGGAGGAATCAGGGCTCAAGGTATGGTCAGGTCTCCTTGTGGGCACATGGAGGGCAGGAGGAGAAGAAAGCACCCCCTCTTCAGAGACCCCAACGCTTGTCTGTCCGCCCCAGTTCCTAAAATATTCTTCTTTCAGGGCCTTCAGTGCCAGGGGCACTGGGTGGGGGGAGTTGAGGGAGGAGGCTCTTCCATTCCAGGATGCCAGAATGGGTATCTGGCCACAACCCATTGGTGGTTACCTCCAAGGCCCTCCCCAGCACGCTGTGACCTCCACCCCTGCCTCTCTGAAGCAGACACGCTTTCTGTTAAGGGATGACGTTGACGCTGGGTTTATCTGGGGTTGCAGTTCCAAAACCATCCTTCTGGCCTCCTCCTGGCCTGGGACTCTCTCTCTCATCTCCCTCACATGGACCTGATTATATTCCTCTCCTGCTGCAAACCCTTCTATCCCTGTAGGATAGTCCCAGCTCCTTACCCTGTGTGTTCGGCCCCTGCCACCTGACCTCCGGCCACGCCATTTCTCTTCCCCCAGCCAGTCTAAACTAGTTGTAGTTCCCCAAACACACTCCACTCTCAGGCACCTTGAAACCTCTCCTCACTGTACTTCCTACCTAGAACACCCTGCCCTCCCTTGTCCACCGGGCAAACTCCTACTGATCCTTCAAAATTGAGCTCACCCACACGTGTATTGTCCCCTTGATTACCGACAAAGATGATGATGCCCTAGAGTGAGAGAGGATGGTGTTTTCATTAATTGGATAACCACCCTGAGAAAATGAGTCTTGACCTCACCATCCACCATACATAAGAATCTATTTCAAGTAGATTTTGGATCTAAATATGAAACATAAAACGACAGAATATCTGGAAGATAACATAGAACACACCCACAACTTGGTAACAGGCAAAGAAACGGGATTCGATCAGCCCTCTCGGTAAAGAAAAAGACTGACAAGTTGGACTGCATTAAGAACTTCTTGTACTTCAGAGGATACCCTCGTCAAAAGAATGAAAAGGTAAGACGCAGAGCAAAAGGAGATGTTTGCAATGTCTATATCCCACAATGAAAATATACCCAGAATATTTTTTAAGCTTCCACAAGCCAATAAGAAAAAGACAGACAACCCAATAGAAAATGTGGCGGGGGCGGGGGGGAGAGGAGGGTTACACGTGAACAGGTGCTTCACTAACAGGTGGCCAATGAACATATGGAAAGGTCCCAAACCTCATTAGTCACCAAGGAAATGCAAATTAAAAAACCATATGTAGTTATCACAATATCTAATACTGGTTGGTGTGGTGGTGGTAAGGATGTGGAGTAACAGAAGCTCTCTCCTACACAGCTCAAAGAGGGCAATGGTGTCAAGCCTGGGAAATTATATGATAGTATCTACTAAAGCTAATTATATACCACTTTATGACTCAGCAGTTGTAAACCTTAGGTATTTACCCAGCAGAAAAGTAGATACAGCCTATCAAAAGACATCTATGAGATTCTTCAGAGCAGTACTCTTCATTTTAAACTCAAGCTGGAAACAAGCCAAATGTTCATCACCAGGAGAAATGAACAAATTGCAACATCGTCACACAACGAAATATCCTACAACAGTGAGAAGGAACAAAATAAAACTGCATACAGTTACGTTGACAAGTCTCATCATCAAAATGCAGACCCAAAGAAGTCAGCATAAAAGAGTGCATGCTTGGGGCGCATGGGTGGCTCAGTTGGTTGAGTGTGTACAACTTCCGCTCAGGTCATGATCTTGTAGTTCGTGAGTTCGAGCCCCAAGTCGGGCTCTGTGCTGACAGCTCAGAGCCTGGAGCCTGCTTCGGATTCTGTGTCTCCGTCCCTCTCTCTGCCCCTCCCCCACTCACACTCTGTCTGTCTCTCTCTCTCTAAAAAAATAAATAAACATTTTTTAAAAAGTTTTAAAAAGAGTGCATGCTTGGTGATTCCAGGTATACAAAGTTCAAAATCAGGCAACACTAATCAATGAGAGAAGGGCAGGACAGAGGTTATGTTTGAGGTGGTAGTGACTGAAAGGGGAGGGTGCAGGGGTATTTCTTGGGTACTAGAATATTCTATTTCTTGACCTGGAGAGTTTGTTCACTTTGTGAAAATTCATCAGCTGTATAGTTCCAACCATTTTGAAACTATGTTGCATTTCAACGGAGAAATTTATTTAAAGACAAACAAAAGCCCTCATCCTGGTGTCCCCCTGTTCCCTCCTTCCTCCATGAGCCCCTCTCCTTGGTGCACATCTCTGATAGCACATTCGGACTCCCCCAAAAGCCGCTGCACCACCTCCTGTTTCCAGAACACCAACTCCGTGTCAGACCCCACGCCAAGCGCCTCACTTCGCCCACATCATCTTGTTCAAGAACAGCCACTGTGAGGTGACATGCGAGTGGCACTCAGCCACTGCCACGACTCAGCGTTAGTGCACACGGAGCGCTTCATGCACACACATCATGTCATTCAACCAGTGAGGCCGGGCCATTGCCTGAAGAGACTCAGGCAAGGAGAGAGAGGTTCAGTGTCTTGCCCAAGGGCACACAGCTGTACCACGCGTGGGAGAGCCTGTTCTCTCTCCAGTCCAGAGCCCACGCACCTGTACGAAGCACACTACACAGCCTCCCCCGGGGATTAGAAGGAACAGTGCCTGGACACACACAGGTGATTTCTGTGGCTAGGCGGGAACCGCGTCTACACTGCAGAAGAGTGGAGAGACCGGGACAGAGACCTGCTCCTTCGATGGACAAGCACCCATGCATCCAGACTCAGCCTCACCTCCTGCAGGAAGTTTTGCTGTGGCTCCCAGGCTGGGTTGGAAGCTTCCTCAGGGTTCCTCCCTCCCCAAGTCTCCGCATCAGAGCTGTGTTGCTACCATCCATCACATGCCCATCGTTGGCACTGGATTGAAGATTGGCCCTTTATGTCTATACCTCTAGTACCTGGCCGATGCATGGTACCTAGCAAGTATTTAACAAGTGTGGAAGGGAGGGAGGGAGGCAGAGCAGACAAGTTCAGAGCTGTTACTGAGTGAGATCAGCTGGGAACTCCATTAATCAAGGTCCGAGCAGTGATGGTTTCAGTGTCCTGGATGGGCATTGGTTGCAGCCCCTGACTTAAGGAGGAGCACGGCCACACGACCTTCCGTTCCACGGCCCTCCTCCCACCCCCGGCTGCCCCCACCTTATCTCCAAGGTTGTGGCCAGCCAGCTGGCTCCCAGAGGCTCTGCCCTGCTCTTTCTCCCCTCCCCCCATGTTCCCCCACCTTCTGCCACCGTGCCCTGAGAGCCTGATTCCACTATTGGCCTGAGGCTAACCCCACCAGGAGGTAACTGAGGACACCAGAGAGCCCTGGCCACGCAGAGAAAGGCATGCCCGGTTCCAAATAACTTACTACACCCCCTGCCTTTCTAAGTTGGGAGCCGCTGACAGTTCTCCAGCAGCAGCCTGATCTATGGTGCCAGGTGCAAGCAGGCTGGCCCATCACAGGCAAGGGAAGGGGACAAGCCCCGGGCCATCTGGAACAGAGAGCACACCTGGCAGCTATCCATACATCTGGAGTGATGGTCAAGGCCCACCGCCAGAGAAAGAGGGTAAGAGGGTCTCTTGGGAGCCCGCCCCCCTCCTCTGTGCTTGGAGGCTCCGATCTGCCAAGCACCTCCTGGCCCCAGCACCCCTCTCCCCAGTCCTGCCCCACTCCCACCCCAATCCCAGACGCCTGGGTACAGCTGGCTGTGCAGGAGAAGGTGGCAGCTCCCTGGGGCTGAGCCTGGCTGGCCTGCTGTGAGTGGCTCCAGCCTCTCTGGGCTTAGCGGGCTGAGCCATAAGCAGCCTTGTTTATCCCTGGGAGGAATGACGGTTTTCCCTGAGCAATGACATCTTGGAAACGGCCTGGCTCCACAAACAACAACAAACCTCCCAGCCCTGGCCTGGGCTCCAGCCTGCATGAGAAGGCCTCTGACCAAAACTGCCTGAATAGCAGGTTAGGGGCTGCTTTCCTGCTAAGCCAGACCCTGGCCTTGACCAGTAACGCTCAGAAGAGAAGAGGGTCTACAGAGACTCAAAGAACTGGGTGGCTGCAAGGTCCAGCTCCTGGTTGCTCCAAAGGGGAAACTGAGCCGGGGTGGGGGTGGGGGTTGCGGAATTTTGCCTGAGATCATCCAGTGAGTAGGAGCTAGAATGTGCCTCAGTCTCTGGCCTGTTGGCCAAGCAAGAGCTTTCTCTACTGCACATAGTTTTTCAGAGGAAAGCCAGGTTCTAGCTGGTAAGCCAGAGGGGTTCTAGAAAGGAATGTGTCACTGGGGAGTCTGAAAAAGGGGGGACATCAAGATGAAAGCCAGGTACTCTGAGTCATCCAGTTGGTGTGACACAGAGATTTGAGCTGGGGAACCGGAGACCTGGGTTCTCGTGCCCACTTGGCTGCGGAGTTTAACGTAACCTCAGGCAAGTCCTTCCTCCCCTGCCTCAGTCCCCTATCTGTCCAGAAAGCAAATGGACTCAGTCATCTCCAGGGCCTTGGGAAACTAAATGGGAAGAAGCTCTAAGAACCTCCAGGAACCCAACTGGGCATGGGCACTCCCTCCTCAACTCTGCCTCTTCTGGGGAAGCCAGGCAGACCACTGGCTGAGAACCACCCTCACACAAAACCCCAGACCCACGTCCATGGTGGGGCCCCATCCCAAGGGGGCCCAAGCTCGGATCCAAACCGCTGTAGTCTGTGCAAAGGACCATGGACATTGCATTCAAAGCCGCCGGGGGGCGCCCGGGTGGCTCAGTCGGTTAGGCGTCCGACTTCGGCTCAGGTCATGATCTCACGGTTCGTGAGTTCGGGCCCCACGTCCGGCTCTGTGCTGATAGCTCAGGGCCTGGAGCCTGCTTCTGATTCTGTGTCTCCCTCCCCTGCTCACACTTCTGTCTCTCTCTCAAAAATAAATAAAGATTAAAAAAAATTTAAAAAAAAAAAAAAAAAAAAAAGCAGCCGGGGCTTCCCCTTCCATCCTCCATGGCCCAGACCCAGACCATGTAAACACCACCCAGCCCAGTATGACTCCTGGGTGGGCTCTCGAGACAGCGACCTCAGCCTCAGATAGGCTGAAAACAAGATTCTCCCTGTCCCACCTCTTGTCAAATCCCACCTTCCAACCCCTTGGCCCTGTGGCATCAAAATAGCCCCTTGGCCTCACACAGAAGCTAGGTCTCCTCCCAAGGGACTCTGCACCAGGTCCTCAAGTTGATAGGGCCCACTATCTGCCACAAAGAGCGAGAAGGTGGGCAGAGGGAACTGACTCGGACGTCAGTGCTTGTCCTCAAGGAAAGCCCATCCTAGCCCTTTCCTACCATGTCCTGGGCCCCAGGCCCAGGGACTCAGAGATGAAGAAGACCTAATAGGACACGAAAGCAATCACCCTGGGTGCCACCGCCAATGGAGAGACAGGTTCCAACAGCAGTATCTGCTCTAGTTGTAGAAATTTGAGTTCTCCAGGATCAAGACCTAGACAGAAGAGATGGGCTTTCCAGGCGGCGGGGATATGCACAAAGGCAAGAAAGCTGGAGGGTAGGATGGTTTCACTGATACCAAGTACTATCATCGGAAGCCCCCGAAAGGATTTCTGGTTCGAGGCCCCGAAGGCTTCCCAACAGGGGGTCACTCGCCTCAGCTGCCTCCGTCTTCACTGTCCCCCTGGCTATTTCAGATGCCAGGCTGGGCCTGAAGCAAGCCCTGCTGTGGAACTTGGCTCCCTGAAGGGCCCGCCCCGGGCTAAGCCATGCCACGTGCTAGGGCTGGGGAAGAAGGGAGGTGCCCCTTGGCTGGGTGCAGAGGACTCCAGGGGCCCTGGTGGAAAGTTTGACTATGGCCGCAGTGCCCCAGCTGGGATCCACAGGCACTGGTGGGCAGGCTCTGAAGCTCCTTCCTTCCTTCCAAGAGATATACCCACTCCAGCCATCTCAAGAGAGGAGCCAGATAGTCCCCCGCCATAGGCCTGAGGGCAGCAGGATGTGGAAATTTTTCCGTGAAGGGGCCGGTGGCCCTGTACTTAATTAGGCATCTCAAGCCAGGAACGCGACATTCAGAAGGGAGGTACGCAGCTCAGGTAGGGTAATGGCACCCATGTATCCTGTCCTCACTGTTCCAGGAGACAGAAGTCCTCTATCCTGGTCCCGGCCAAAGACCTGCAGCGTGGACATGGCCCCTTCCCAATCTGGACCATAGGCTCTTCCACAGCTCTAAGGCCCCGGGGCACAAAGGTTCTTCCTGGACACCTCAGGACAAGAGTAGAGATGTGGGGCTTCCAAGTTGATAAAAGAATTGGCCTCTGTCCCCTCATAGTGGCTAGCTCTGCGGGGTGAGCAGGTCTCTAACAATTACCCCCTCCCTACAGATCTCAACTGGAGCCAAGGGAGCAGGTGCAGGACCTTTCCCAAGAGGCTCAGGAGGCAGAGCATCCCCGCTTATGTTTCCTGTGTACATTTCAGCAGAAGTCTGTCGAATCGCAGCCAAGCCCCCCATTGAGATTGCCCTCCCCCAGACCACCTCCTTCCCAGACACAGAAGTAGGCAAAAGCAGCCATCCCTGGTGCCTGGAGTACGGTCAGCATCCCTGACAGGATCACCAGCATGGCTGGCTGAATGCGCCCTCTCCAGGCAGTGTCCCAACTTGTGGTCACCAAACATTCCTTTCTCCCAGAAAGAAAAGCCGGCTGGCCAGCCTGGAAGTGGGGAGCAGCACACAGTGGTAGCATAGCCCTAACCCTGAAGGTCCTCGACCCTGAGAAAGACACACACACACAAACGTGCGCGTGTGCACACACACACACACACACACACACTGAGCTATCTCAGAGCATAATACACACGTTTTAGTTGCAACATGCCATCAATGGCTGCCCTGGGGAGGAAACAATAGAAACAGGGGCATGGGGTGGCCTGGACAAGAGCCCCCCGCACACCACACACACACCCTGTCACCAAGGCACCTACCCAATTCACTCCGGCAGGGACGCAGGAGGCTCTTAGCTGCCGCTCCTGCCGGCCAGCCCGCCAGCCCGGTCTCCACCGGGCTCCTCCCGCAGGCGGGCGGGCAGGCGGGCGGCCGTGGCTGTGGCAGCTCCTGGCCGCCCGGCGGCCCGTGTCAAGCAGCTGCCTTCCCCAGACAGAGCTCCTTTGTGTCAGCAGAGCTATTTATGGACTTACCCAAGTTCCCCAGGGGAGCGATACCTGCTGGGAAAAGCTGAACCAAATGACCAGGTTCCACCTCCCACATCTAGGTAGCGTTTTCAAAACCCTTGCATCACTCGCCCCTCCTCCTCTTCCTCCTCCTCCTGCTTGCCCTCCTCCTCTTCCTCCTCCTCCTCTTTCTCCTTTCCAGACACACACCCTGTCCAGCCGGCGGCTGCCGCTCTGGGTTTCTTTCTTCCATCAAGTAGAAAACTCTGATTTCCCAAGCCACTTTCATCCGAGGAGGAGAGCGGGATGTCTCAGGAAGCGTTCTAATCCTCGGCCAGCCAGTCCTTGAGCCTGCAAGGGGCCCCGGCTCCCGGGTTACGTGCTCACACACTCACGGGCCCTGGCTCCCCTGCGCCCGTCCCCAGGGCCTGGGCTGGGCCCCCAAGTGCCTCCCTGGAGGGAGAGGCATCCATCACTCACGACAGCGGTGGCAGCCCCGGGCACTGGGATCCGGAGCCGGGTGCACCCCACACGCATGCTGACGGCTCCCCCGGCTGGGGCAGTGCAAAGCCAGCAGCTGCTGCTCTGGCAGGATGGAATCAATCGCCGGGGCTTCCCGTCACACCCCACCCCCACCCCCACACTGCTCGGAGATCGGCGCACCGCTGCAATTTAACTTGGGGGTCCTGCAGCCAACACTCCGCTGATTCCGAGAATGTCGCTGCCTTGGGATAGGGGAGCAACTGCTTCACTCAGCGCACAGCAGCACCCTCCAGTGTAGCTGGAGCTGAGCACTCTTGTATGTCAAATTCTGGGGAATCAGATGGACCGAGAGCGTGGGGGTTCCTCCCCCACGGTACCATGGCTGGGAGGGGCACATTACAACAGTTCGGGAGTTAGGGCCACAAGTGAAGGAGAGACATCCCTTAACAGAGGGACTGTGGCAGGAGGGGGTGGGAGGCAGAAGAAAGAGCCTTGGACTAGGAGGCTGGGTATCACTGATCAAGTCCCTGTCCGCCTCTGAGCCTTGCTTTCCGCATCTGTAAAATGGGGCTGACAACCCTTGACCTGCCCA
This sequence comes from Panthera uncia, assembly GCF_023721935.1. Classification (NCBI taxonomy): domain Eukaryota; kingdom Metazoa; phylum Chordata; class Mammalia; order Carnivora; family Felidae; genus Panthera; species Panthera uncia. Next base: position 71,494,746 of record NC_064807.1, on the reverse strand, counting down.
CCTGTGGGATTCAGAGAGCATTCAATGATCCCATGCCAGGCATTATTCCCAAAACGTGAACTCATTTAATTCTCACAGCACCTTGTGAGGCAGGGGCTATTACTGCCCTACTCAATGGACAAAGAATCTAAGGTCCAGAATGACAGCAGACAGCGCCCGAATAGAGTCAGAGCAGCTAGCTGGCTGTCCAGCCAGGATTGAACACCAGTCGGGCCAAGTCCAGGCTACCCGCCCCTATGGCCCTTGCAGAGTTCACCACTGCAGGAGGCTGCTTTGCCAGCACTGAGCTGTCTGATGTCGTGGCAATGGCCACTGCAGTTGGTTGTCTGATGTCAGCAATCGCGCTCTGGGTTACGCGTGGGGCCAAGGCTGGGGGTGCCCATCCCACAGCAGCCCCAACCTGAAAATGCTTTACTGCCGGACAGGCAGGCACCCTGGGACGTCACACGGAAAAACTGACAGGCAGAAGGAGCCCCTGTGTTCCTTTCTCACCTCACCCCGCCTTGGTGGCCCTGGGCTGAAGTGCTATCCTCTCCCTCTTACTCTTCCTGTGTTAGTCTCAATGGCTCTGAAAGTCTATCTATGCCCATCTCCCTGCCTCTGTCTCTGACTCCATTCCTGCCTTATCTCACACACACGAACATACGCATGCATGTGGGTGTAAGAAAACGTCCTATATCAGGACCCACTTGGAACAGCCCTCATCTGAACAAGTCACTTACAGACTCCAACCAATACTTTGTCTTGTCCCCGGGGGCAGAGCCAAGGCAGCCCTTGCAGGGCCCAAGAACCTTCCAGATTGGAAGACTATCATCCTGTAGGCTCCTGGGGAGTAGGGCCCACCTCATTCTAGGAAACTAAGAAGGTGAGTCCAAAAGAGTGCAGTTCCAGTGGGGCTGACTAGTGCCCAGGGTGGAATTTCTGGTGCCGAGATAAGATTGCTTAGGGTGGAGAGCCTGAATACAGGGTTCTCTAACATGACAGGAGTCCCCAGGTCTCACCTGGGTCTTCACCTCTCAATCAACAAACTGTTCTGGAGCACCAACTACCTGCCGGGCTCTGTGCTGGGCCCTCGGGATGCAGTAGAGAACGGACAGACCGGGGCCCTGTACTCACAAAGTTCCTGAGGGAGACAGACGTCAGCCACACAGCCAGACTAGTGAGTTTGTAATTAGACACTGTGCCATCATGGGCAGAACAGCTCTGCCAGCCGAGGAAACGGGGTCCAGAACAGATCCAGAATGCGTTCATCGATGCTCTGGACCACAAGGATAATGAGGAAAAGACCCAGCAGTTCAGCGCCCTGAGACCCAGGAACCTGCCAGAGCAGGGGAGGAGAGCACTTCTTGCCTAGGGGAGCCCACACAGCCACTGCTCTCTGCCTCTCCAGAGCTCCAGACACAAATCAGAGAAGCAGGTGGGCCTCCCGGTGTAGAGTCTGGGGCAGGAGAAGGAGTCATGGACACTCAGGCTATCTAAGCCAGAAAGGCCCTCGCAGATTTCTCACTGTTATTCCCCATTTACAGACAGTGAAACTAAGGCCCAGAGAGGGAAAGTGACTTTTCCAAGGAAACAGAGAAAGTGAGTGGCAGGGCTGGGACCAGGAATTAACTCTCAGTCCAGTGCTCCTTCCACTGCACCCCAATGCCTCTCAGATCTACATAAATGATGGTGCTGTTCAGCACAGGAGGAACTGGGGTCTAAGGAACGGCAAGATCTAGGTGGCCCAAAGTTCCACCAGGATCGGCATCTGGGCACTCAGGGCCTGGGCCCCATTTATGGATCTACATATTTTATTTAACAAACATTGATTTGACACTTACTATGTGTCAGCACTGTTCAAAGCACTTGCCAATTATTGACTCATTAAACCTTCACAGCCCTATCGGAGATGATGTCTAATGGCCCCATTTTACAATTGAGTAAACAGAGGCAGAGAGATTATGAAACATTCTCAAGGTCACATACTAGTAAGTGCAGAGCCAGGGGTCAAGCACAGTCCACTGCGCAGGGCAGCCCTTGCAACAGACAAGCCTTCCAACTATCCTGAGAAGCTGGCCGGCCATACGGCCCAATCATGCAGGCAAACTTCTCACTGTTCGGACAAGTTGGCAGGAGCTTCCAGGGCTAGGACCAGGGAGGGTCAGCAGGAAACCTGTGTGTATGCACCTCCCATTTCGGGGGCGGGGAGCAGCAGCCCCAGCCAAAGCCCAAGGCTCCAGAGAGGCCCCCAGGGAGATTCAGCAGCCCAGGCAACCTGGACAGGCCATTCCCCGGGGCCGCACCGCGGCCAGGTATCCACCGGTTTCCCTTATTGCCTCCACTGCAACGTGCGTGGGGTTGTGTCCCCAAGACCTCATCATGAGCCCTGCACAAATGGAAACCCACCCCCTTCCTTTCTCCTGCAGACTCTACTTAAGGAGGCCAAGTGTTGGCAATGCCCTCCTCAAGGAAAGGAGGGTACTTGCCAAAGGCTATTTAATAAGCTTCCCTGTCCTGGCTTCTGATCCAAAGTCCACTGAGATTTTTGTTCCGGGTTGGGAAGAAGGGTGATGCGGCTATGGCAGAAACCAGGCACAAGCTGGGGAGAGGTGTGGTCCCAGGAATTCCAGAGCATATGACGGACTAAGACCACCCCAGCCTCCACCAGCAGCTGCTCGGGCGTTCATTCTTCCCAGAACAGGAAGGAGCCAGACCTGTGCTCGGGTGTCGGGGCAGTGAAAGCCTGGGCTGGGGTATGCTGGCCCCACCTTCTACAGAGCCCTGCCTCTGCCCCAGTGTACTATAAAAGAGCATGATGAGCCTGAGCTGCCTTAGGAAACTGTAGAATTATCTGTACACACCCACCCCAGCCCAAGCTTTAAATCTGCTAACTCAGGAATTTCTGGGCTTTTACTCATTGGGTCTCCCATCCCTAGTTTATTTATTTATTTACTTACTTACTTATTTATTTATTTTAACGTTTATTTATTTTTGAGACAGAGAGAGGCAGAGCATGAATGGGGGAGGGTCAGAGAGAGAGGGAGACACAGAATCCAAAAGAGGCTCCAGGCTCTGAGTGGTCAGCACAGAGCCCGACGCAGGGCTTGAACTCACGGACCGCGAGATCATGACCTGAGCTGAAGTAGGAGGCCTAACCGACTGAGCCACCCAGGCGCCCTTTTTTTTATTTTTATTTTTTTTTTAATTTTTTTTTAACGTTTATTTATTTTTCAGACAGAGAGAGACAGAGCATGAATGGGGGAGGGTCAGAGAGAGAGGGCCCATCCCTAGTTTAGAGGTCTACAGATTCCATTTGGAGTGGCCCTCCCCACAGAAGAGTCAGCTAAGACCCATTTATTTGTTATTTCAGTAACCACTGAATCCCTACATGTGCTGGAGCCTGTTCTCAGAATGGTGGACGCAGGCAGACAGGGAAGCAGCCTGCTCCCGAGATCTGACCTGGAGGATGAACATCGCTGATGCTGGTGCTGACGCTGCAGGCAGGGACTGTCCTGCCTTGTCCTGGTCTCTGTGACCCTAATGCCAGGGGGCACGCTCTCCTACCACTTGCTACATGCATGTACCTGGCTCTTCCTGGTGGCACTAGCCTTGTTCTTGGGGTCCGTACTGCCAGCGGTGAGGTGGGACAGGACAGAGCAGGCATCCTCAAGTTCAAATGCATGGGGTTTCTGGCCTATAGTCTGCAGAACCTAGGTGAGATCCCTCCCCCTTACTGGCCTCAGCCTTCCATCTCTAAAATGAGGCTAGAGAGGGGTATCCAGTGGGCTCAGCTCTGCTCCCCCACTTTCAGTGGCCAATCCCAGGTGCCTCCAGGCTCTCTCACTAAAGGAATGAGTTCGGTCAGTGGGTTTTAGAAAGAGCACAGGCTTTGGAGTCCAGAAAAAATATCTGAGTGTGACTTATCTTGGGCAAGTCATTTTAATGTCTCTGAGTCTCTGTTTCCTCGTCTGTAAAATGGGGCTATTACAGTCTGCCTCACTGGGCCCTGTGGAGGACCAAACGAGCTGGTGCACGCAGAGTGGCCCGCACACAGTAAGTGTGTAACAACAAGGAAGTAACAACGTCGTTGTTGTGTTGTCGTTGTTGTGGCTACGCTCTGAAAGTGACCGAGTTCACCTTGAGAGGGCCGATGTAAAGAGTAAAGTTAAATGGGGGCGCCTGGGTGGCTCAGTCGGTTAAGCATCCAACTTCAGCTCAGGTCACCATCTCATAGTTCGTGGGTTCGAGCCCCACGTTGGGCTCTGTGCTGACAGCGCAAAGCCTGGAGCCTGCTTCGGATTCTGTCTCCCACTCTCTCTACCCATCCCCTGTGCACACTCTGTCTCTCTCTCTGTCTCAAAAATAAATAAACATTAAAAAAATTTTTTAAGAGTAAAGTTAGATGTGAAAATATCTGCAGAGGGTCTAATGGACAAGTAAGCCCTGACATGGTGCCTGGCATGGACTAATAGGTGATAGTCATTACCATCTACTGAGCAACAGGTTCATCTTACACATGAGGAAACTAAGGCACAGAAAGGTGACATGGCAAAAACAGTGGCAAAACAGGCCATATGGCCCCACGGCCTGGGCTCTGAACCTGTGCGCTCTGCTCCCAAGTCACGTTCCCCAGGCTCTTTCCTCCTCCTGCCATCCTCCTCTTCCTCAGCAACTTCAGACAGCAAGGCCGATTCCCAATCTGCTCACAGGAGCTAGATGCCCCAACCACAAGGAGAAACCCGCACGCAGTAAAAGCCAGGAGACCAAATGTCCACCCGCAGAGCCGTCCCCGAGACTGTCCCTGGCTGGCTTCTGCCTCCAACCTGGGCACACATCTCTGTCACCTCAGCAGTGTCAGCCTGACCTTAGGCAGCTGCAGGGACACAGGTGGCTGAGGGCCTAGGCCATCTCCCTTCCTGACTGCAGTCCAACCAGCCTCATGCTGGTGGGAGACTTCAGGCTTTGGGGAGCGATCCCTAACCCACTGCGCTGTGTGAGCTCCAGGGTCAGGCCGGGTCCGGACTACCAAATTCCTGGGAAGCCTTCAGCACAGAGCCACCAACTCAGATATGTGGAGGCCAGCCCCGTGACCTTGGCTGCTAGACACAGTGCCTCCTGAGTCTGCTCGCTGCTTGGACTGCTGGGCTTAGGCCCAGGCCACTGCAAAAGAGGGTCGGCAGAGGAAATACCAGACTGAAATGCTGACTTTGCTGCTGTCTTCTCTGAGCTCCAGGGCAAGGCCAATGCCCTCTCTGGGCCTCAGCTTCCCTGTTCCCAAAATGAGCACTGGGGTTTGACTAGGTCAGTGCTACTCAGAGTGTGGTCCACAGAATGGGACTGATGTGCAACTTCTTGTTACTGGTTTGCAATTCGGTAAGCAGCAAAATCGAGCGTTTGGAAACTTCTGTAGCAATTTCACACGGCCATGATACCCAAACGCAAGACCAGTGGACTGGGCCTACTGAATAGGCTACAAGGCTGGTCCAGGTGTTAATCAAACCGGCATGAAGACTCACATGTGGTGTGAGTTTTATAAAAGTATGAGGCTCGTCCCCACAGGTGGTTGAAGAAGCCTTGCTCTAAACGTTCTTGTTTCCACGAGAACCCACGAACTAGGCCTCCATCACAGTACCCACACCTGCAGTCGGGATGCACGATCCTGTCACCCAAACTGTTCCCTCTCGACCGCTCCTGGTATGGAGAATGCCACCACCATTCACCTGTTTGCCTGAACTAATACCAGCTGAAAGCCTTCCAGGAAAAACTACCAATAGACAGCAAACAGCTAGAAAAAATCTGGTGACATTTCTAAATTCCCAAGATTGGAAAGAGAAATCCTGCTAGTTTCCATGAAGAAATCTTAGAGAATCAGCTGAGTGCTTGCGCTTCTTACAACACTAAAGGCTAGGATGACAGAGCATCACTCTCAGGTTTCTGGAGAAGAAGGACTCTAGTCGGATTCTCTCTACTTAGGAAAGGGATGACTCAAATGTGAAGGCAAATATTTTCAGACTTACAAAGACTAAGAAAGAATGCCACCCACAGACCCCTTCTGGAAAAATTACTTGGGAGAGCCCTCTAGAAAAAAAAAAAAAAAAAAAAGAATCAGAATCAAGGAGTCAACGAGATGGTGGGTACCTGAGAAATGGGGGAGGAGCGAAACCAGAAACATGTATACACTTAACTGCTGATAACATAATTGAGGAGTTAAGTGCAATTTAAATAAATGACTCTTTTTTTATGTTTATTTATTTTTGAGAGAGAGAGACAAAATGCGAGTGGGGAAGGGGCAGAGAGAGAGGGAGACATAGACTCCAAAGCAGGCTCCAGGCTCCGAGCTGTCAGCACAGAGCCCGATGTGGGGCTCGAACTCACAAGCCTTGAGATGATGACCTGAGCCAAGGTCAGACGCTTAACTGACTGAGCCACCCAGGTGCCCCTAAATAAATGACTCTTAATAACAGGACTGATGTTTCAAAATGGTAAAAATCAGAAAAAAAAAAAAAAAGAGAGTAACAGAAAGTAAAGTTCCAGACGATTTCAACAATCCCTAGGAGGCACAGAGGAAAGCAAAGAGAAGTATGTGCTATCTAACACATTCACTATGGGCAGTCGGAGGTGAGGACAAACTATTCCAGATCTGGTGTCATGGCTGATATTGAAATACATTTATGGAAAAGGTAAGGGTAAAACCCCTGGCAGACTAGAGTCAGGGTGTAGAATTTCAGAGGAAATTCTGCAGAATAATGGGAGGGCAGTCTTGTAACACAAGTGACACTTATCATGAAGCTATAGTAATTAAGTCTCAACCTGCTATAGGAATAGACACATTAATGAGGAAATGAGGAGGGAGGTAAAACTTGAAAAATAAAACCATACCGTTCAAGGGGGGAAAGAGTGAAGATTATATAATCCTGTGGTGAAGACCACAACATCAAAGGCAAATGTATATATATATATTTTTTAATTTTTTAATGTTTATTTATTTTTGAGAGAGAGAGAGAGAGAGAGAGAGAGAGAAAGAGACAGAGCTTGAGAGGGGAAGGGCCAGAGAGAGAGGGAGACACAGAATCTGAAGCAGGCTCCAGGCTCTGAGGCATCAGCACAGAGCCCGATGCAGGGCTCGAACTCACGAACCACGAAATCATGACCTGAGCCAAAGTCAGATGCTTAACCAACTGAGCCACCCAGGTGCCCCCCCCCCCACCAAAAAAAAATATTTTAAAAAATTTATAGATATATTAGTCATCAGAAAAATGCAATTCAAAACCACAGTGAGATACTACTTCAAACCCACCAGGATGGCTATAGTTTTTAAAATGGGAAAATAGCAAGTGTTGCTAGAGAGGCTATAGAGAAATTGGAACGCTCGCTCGCACACTAGCAGTGGGGATACAAAATCATTCAGCCCCTTTGGAAAACAGTCTAACAAGTCCTCAAAAAGTTAAAGTTGCCATGTGATCCAGGGATCCCACTGCTAGGTATATATATATTCAAGAGAAATGAATACATGTGTCCACACAAAAACTTGCACACAAGCGTTTATGGCAGCATTATTCATAATAGCAAAAAAGGTAGAAACAGCTCCAGTGTTCATCAATGGATGACCAGACAAATAAAATGTGGTATATCCATGGCTCCATCCATCCATGAAATAGGCTTCAGTCATAGAAATGAAGCAGTAGCACCTGCTCCAATATGGATGAACCCTGACAACATGATGCTAAATGAAAGAAGCTGGTCACAAAAGACCAAATATTATAGGATTCCATTTATATGAACTGTCCACAATAGGCAAGCCCACAGAAAGTGTCTTAGTAGCTGCCTTGGGCTGGGGTAGATGAGGGATGACAGCTAAAGGGTATGATTTCTTTTGGAGATAAGGAAAATATTCTCATATTGATTGTGGCGATCGTTGTACATGTCTGTGAATACACCAGAAAAAAAAAAAACATTGAATTATACACTTTAAATGAATGAATTCTAAGATATAGGGATAAGATCTCAAAAATCTGCTATGAAAACAATTTATAGACATGACTGACTACCTATCAATCCAAAACCATCTAAAATATTATTTTAAAGAATAAAAAAACAAAACACAAAAAATCCTTATTATATAAAGAGCTGTTGTCAACTAATAAACTATAAACAGCCCAGTTAAAAAAAATGTGCAAAAATACTTGAACAAGCGACTCACAAAAGAGACAACATAAATGACTAAAAGGCATATAAATAAATATTCAACATCTCCAGTAATCAAAGAAATTATCCTCCTTAAAAATGTAACAATGCATTGTTGGTGAGGCTGTGGGGAAATGGGCATTCTCTCACCCAGACTCCCAGTTTACTTGGGACTAAAGGGTTTCTCAGCAAGCAGGACTTTCTGTGCTAAAAAGGGAAAGTCTTGGGCAAAGCAGGATACACCAGTCAATGTAAAGTTCTGACCAAAAGGGAGCATGGGTGGCTCAGTCGGTTAAGTGACCAACTCTTGATTTCGGCTCAGGTCAGGATCTCACGGTTCCTGGGATCAAGCCCCTACCACTGCCCACCCCCGTCAGTTCTTTGCTGACAGAAAGAGCCTGCCTGGGATTCTCTCTCTCCCTCTCTCTGCCCCTCCCTTCCTCTCTCTCTCTCTCTCTCTCTCTCCCTCTCTCTCAAAATAAAATAAATTGTACTGATCACTAAAAAAAAAAAAAAAAAAAAGTACTGATCATAGGGGCACCCGGGTGGCTCAGTCAGTTAAGCGTCTGACTCTAGATTTCAACTCATGGTCTCATGGTCTTGAGATCGAGCCCTGCATCGGGCTTTGCACAGAGTGTGGAGCCTGCGTGGGATTCTGTCTCTGCCCCTTCCTTCCTAGTAAATAAATAAAGTTTAAAAAATAAAAATAAGATACTGATCATAAATCAGTACAACCATTCCAGGGAGTCTTTTGGCAATAAGTATCAAGAATCTTTTTTTTATAAATACATACCCTTTGGCTTAGAAATTCTGCTACCTGGAATTTATTCGAACAAAATATTCATTCATTCAACAAACATTCGTGGAAGGCCAAACATGCACATACTAGATGATGCTGGGGATACCAAGAAATACCTATAAGGATTTTTATCTCAGGTTTTTGTACCAATGAAAAATTGGAAACAACCTAAATGTTGAATGACTGGAGATTATTTAAACAAAAATATTTCACCTACTCAATAACATACTCCCCAGGCACTAAAGATGATGTTGTAGAAGAATATTTATTGACATGGAAACATGGATACACTACGTTGCCAAATGGAAAAAAAAAAAAAACAAGTTAGAAAGTTGTGTGCATCAGTAACCCCAGTTTGCAAAGTAGATATATGTGTGTAGAAACAAATGCCTGACAGGATACACCCCAAAATGTTAACAGTGATTATCTCTGGGTGTTGGAATTAAGAGTGAACTTCATTTCCTTCTCCTGGTTCGACTGTATTAAATGTTTTCTTCATAATAAACATGAATCAGTTTTGTAACAACACAAAAAAAGTCAACTGCATTTAAAAACAACAACAAAAATAACAACAACAACAACAAAAAAAAACAAAAAACCATCTGCCATGCCTCCATCGGAAGAAGCCCCAAGAAAGGAGGTTGCAGAAAGTCAAGCGTGTGTTCACACTTGATCTGGCAATGGCAGCTACCATTACTGAGTACCTACTACATGCCAGGCACTTTGCAGGGACCATCCCTCTAATCCTCACAAGAATCCCATCAGCATCTCATCTGGCAGATGCGAGTTGATCCCCAGTAATTGCACAGCGAATGAGAAGCAGTGCTGGGGTTGGAATGCAGGTCCCTGCCTCTACCTCGGCTAGGTCTGCTTGCTCCTGAGGAATGGCAGAGAAAGGTCCTGAGCTGGTAGGCCCTCTGTCCTATAGGCCCTTGTCCACCATCCCTGCAGACAGTCCAGGGGGCGACAGAAGAACAAGTTAGCAAGGGTGGGGACACCAGCAAAGGGAAGGCCAGCTGGCAGAGGTCAGGGCTTGGGGCAGACTAGCCGGTACTCCTCGCCTGCTGGGCGACTTTCAGGAAGCCCAACCACATCCGGCCCCAGGAGTTCCCAGGCCCTGTGCACGCCCAGAGGCAGTAAGAGAAAACCTCACAAGGCCTGCAGCTGCCCTGCTAAAGCAGCAGGAGGAAAAGAGTCTGCCGGCTGGGACCTTCTCCCTGGGCTCGACGATTCTGGCCAGTCCTGTCCCCTCTCTAGGCCTACAGGACGGGGTGTGAAGGCTGACGGCTCCAGGACCCTCCCAGATCTAAGTCCTCTGAATCTCTGGCCCTTCCTCACATAGGGCCCGGCAGGAAGAGGAAGGGGGTGAGGCACCCCACCCAGCTCCCAAAGGAGCCCCCTCCTCTTCCCCTCAGCTACATTCCCACCACTATTTTTAGAACAGACCACAGGGAGCATCTCCACCAGCCCTGCCATGCCCAGAGCTCCAGGTAAAACAGCGGCCCCATTCATTCCACTGCAGCAAGAACACACCCGGAATTTATAGACCCGCCAGCTGACTAGACAGCCTCTTCCCCTGGACCATGAGCTGGACCATTTCTTTCTCACTATTTCCATTACAGCCCGAAGTGGTGACTTACTTTTCCTAATGACAACACAGCTGAGTGAGACAAGGGGAGCATCTCTAGGACAATCTGTGCCCCTCCCTGCCATCAACCTGGCCGAGTCTTCAAAAGTCATTAAAGAGGAGCACTGGGCTAGAAGCTAGGGGTTTGCATCCTACTTAGAACTCTAGACCAACTGCTGGGCCCTTGGCCAAGTTCTTACCCCTCTCTTGGTCTTGATTTCTTTTTCTTCTTTTCTTTTTTAATGTTTATTTTTGAGAGAGAGAAACAGAGCATGAGTGGGGGATGGGCAGAGAGAGGGAAGCACAGAATCTGAAGCAGGCTCTAGGCTCTGAATGGTCAGCACAGAGCCCAATGCAGGGCTCGAGCCCACAAACAGTGAGATCATGACCTGAACTGAAGTCAGACGCTCAACAGACTGAGCCACCCAGGCGCCCCAACTTGGTCTTGGTTTCTATAAATCAGCTTATTAATCAGTTGATCTTGGTGTAAGAGGAGGGATGATTTTCAGTTCCATGTTCCCAGGGTCTATGGTTCTATCAAAATTCTAGTGGTTCATAAAATAAACGCTACATTCATCTGCTTTGGGATATGTGCCGAGTCGTGTTCCCAAAGTCCATCTGAGAGTTGATTAGGGTCTCAGAATGCATTTTCCCCCGATATCAGTGTTATAAATGGTGGTCAGCTTCCTAGGCTAGCCCACTGAACCCTTAATGTTCTTCCACAAGGACCAACAGAACACCATAACAGAAAACCACGGACATTTCAAAGATACTGTCGTAGAAAGTTTACCTGCAGCAGGGTTTGAGTAAAAGAAGATGCACAGTAAAGTCAACGAAACAAGTCAATGGTGACTTCTGGGGAAGAGTCCAAAGGAGAATCTGACCACATGAGAAATGAAAGGCACTGCATATTGATTACTGCAAATTTCACTTGAAAGTTAGCTTAGGCCATAAACTCAGTAGTTGGGAAAGTTAAACAACAGACGTGCATACATATATATGTGAAGTCCAAACAAAAGAGTGCAGTGCATAGAAAGGAAAAAGGAAGAGGGGAAGACTCTGGGTTGGAGAGCTCCTTGTAACTGGCTTCCCAGGGGCCAGCCTTGAAGGAGGCATCTCTGGGTGGGGAGGAGGCAGGGGTGTGTTTATAATGTGGGTACCGGTGATGAGGACCCTTCCCACATAAAATCCACAAGTATACCTATGTGTCACGAGTACGTGATGAATATCAGCCATGTACAGCATTTGTACATATCCATGCGCATACACCCTTGTTTCAATGTGAAGACCAAAATGTCTTTTCTTTCTTCCTTTAATGTGCTATTAAAGTCCTGAGGCTTTGAAGATGACTCCTGAAGATCACCTACATTCAACTCCCTCATTTTTCTTAGTAAAGAAAACAGATGATCAGAGAGATAAAGCAATTTGCACAAAGCCACACAGTGAGTTACCAGCAAAATCAGGATTCGAACCAAGACCTTCAGAATCCTGCTCCAGTTTTCTCTGAGGGAAAGGGGCTCAGGGAGAAGAGAGCCCCACACACCGGGGGAAGAAAACTGTGAAAGCAGTTCTGGTCAGTTCTCCTTCGCCTCCAAGCATGCCAGGAGTCAGCATGGAATACGGTAGTATCTATGACCCTGAAATGAAGCTGGCCAGATTGCTTAATAAGCTAAGTGGGGATCCAGGCTATGGTCTCACAAATTGGAGGTACAACAGAGAAAGCTTTGAGACAAGAGAGTCAGGAGACCTGACTTCTAACCCTGACTTGGCCACTAACTTGTCCCATGACCGTGGCCAGGTCACTTCCTTTTTTTTGAGCCTCAGTTTCCTCATTTAAATTCTAGAATATGAGAGGCTTGAATCATATGACCCAATTCAACTCTACAACATCTACTGAGCATGTACTAAGGATGGGGCAGTCACAGAAGAAGAAATAAATAAGATTATGACCTCCACTGGCTCCCAAGGAGCTCAGTCTTGCAGATGAGACATATCTGCTTAACACACTGTGCTAAGGAGGAACAAGATACCATGGGAGCACAGAGAAGGAAGCCATGACTTCTGATGCACGCCTGAGAAAGGTGTCTCAGGAGAGTGGCCAAACCTTAAAGGCTGAGGATTGTGTCCGACAGGGAGAGCAGAGCAGGGCAGGCAACCTTGGGTGGAAGAAACAGCCTAAATGTGAATGTACACCAGGAGTTAGAAGGGGAAATAATGCAGCGTGGCTGGGCTGCAACCACAAAGCAGGAGTACAGTGCACCCAGGAAGAGACTTGAGGTCCACGCTGAGACCTAGGCTTTACTCTGACGACAGCTTCCCAAATGGTCTGGACGCAGCTTGGATGGTCTGTGATTGCCGGGAAGCAGTAGCACAGAACAATCAAAAGCAGGTGCTCTGGAGCTGGGCTGCCATGTACCGATCTGGCCACCCTAGCTGTGTGTCCTTGGGCAAGTTTCTTAACTTCTCTAAGACTCGGCGTCTTTATCTACCAGTTGGGTGTAACGAGAGTAGATGTGTAACGGGGACGATGAACCTCATGAGGCCGTAGTGAGGATTAGAGGGACAACATAGATCACCGTATAACTGCTCCCCGAATCACCTAGTGTTATTATTCTACCCTTAAACCAAGGATAAGGAAACAATTGCAGGATGGTGGCTCTGCTCAGAGAAAGGCTTAAGGGAAGATAAGGTCAAGAGAGAATGGAAGGTAAGGTCATGCTGTCTTCATTAAGAGCGAAAACAAGAATAGCGCCATAGCCAAGGCAAAAAGCAAGACAGTGAAGCAGGTGGTCTGTCCGTAGCCAAATGGGCCTCAAGCAGCAGAGAGAGGAAAGCTGGAGAGATGGGAAAACGGTTGAGCTTTTCAGGGAAAAGACTGTGCTTTCTGAGGGGATATCTGAAATCCAGTCCAATTGATTCCCAGGTACTTTTGGTTGAGACTTGGAACCAGTCAATTAGCAAAATCTGGGCCCACAACCCAGAGCGGACTCTTCCCACCCTCAGCGAGGCTTGAGTCAAAGGCCTGCTTCCAAGACTCATGTTCAACCATACCAGGTCCTGAACCTGAAGCTGTCCCTTTCTGCCTTTGGCCACAGTTCCTTCACTGCTGGGTACCCAATACTGTGTCTGCTGATCCTCTTAAACACCAGATTCAAAAGGGGAAGGGGCATCAGCCGACCGTGCCGGTGCCCCTGTGATCCCGTCTTAAGGAGCTCCACCCCGCTTTTCATATCAAATCTGGCATGAAGCTCCTGATCTTTTCTGGGCCACCCCTCAGACACACAAACTTTGGAAGCTTGTTCTCTGCGATATGGAGGAGACGTCTCATTCATTCGTCCTAAAGCATCTCCTCCAGAGCTTAAAGGGCCATGGCTTCTACATGAAGGCTATCACCCTCCTGCCTCTTCCAGAAGGAGATGATTGATTTCTCTACTTCTATCCCTAAAAAGTAGAACTTTGCATCTGGGAACAGCAATGGGTTAGGGCTGAAAGGCTTTGGTTTGAAGACTAGCTCAGCCTCTTACTAGCTGTGTGATCTTGGATATATCATTTAACTTCTCCGAGTCTTGGTCCCTTTCATCTATACAGCGAGGCTGCTGGTGGCCTGGGGAGATAATGCCTGGGGACCCCAGTCGCTATCTCAGAAGCCCCTGCTGTCCCTGTACGGAACCCTCCCACAAATTCCCTCTGCCTTCACTAGGTGCCATGTGTAAGAAATGAGGGCTTTGGTGGCAAAATTTATGAAAAATATTTTAAAGAAAGAATTTTTTTTACAAGACGTCCATAAATAAATGTCATCATGATTTCCAATAGGTTCCAGCTCCCAAAGGGTCAAAAGGCCAGGCCAGCAGAGACTGGGCATGGCTGTTTACAGGAGAGACAGAGTTTCAAAAGACCCAGTGCCTGAGACATAAGCAAACACAAAAACGGGACCAGAGGGTGTGAAGGAAACTTAAGGGATCACTTTGTATTCAAATCTCACAGATGGCCTTTTCAACAATAAATGGTTGTGCTCCCATCCTCCCGGCTCCCAAACCCCAGACACCAAACGAAGACAATTGGACCATCAGGAAAGAGGCCATTGTGTAGGCTTCTCAGCATGATTTATGTGGAGGGCGGGGCCCAGCCATGCTTCCCGTGATTATGACTCTCAGATGCACTTTCGATAGCATGTTCATCATCCTGGATGGCTGGGACGGACCCGGATGCCGAAGAGCAGTGGCCACCCGGTCATGTTTCATCTTCTCCAGCCCATGAAGCCAAATGAATTGTCTTATCGATTTGAGAGGCAGAGCAGCAGTGGCGCTGGGGCTCACCACAGTCACCGGGAAGACTGGCCCAGGCCCTCCCGGAGCTGACGTCTGCTCCCCCTGGAAGTGGCTAGGCCTAGGACCCCAAGTCAGCAGCTTGTCAGGACCGGATGGGAGGAAAGCCCTGTCCCCAAGGGCTTGGTGTTATGTTCTCGTTCTCCATTTCAGAGAATGGCCAGAGTTCCTGTCCTCTGCACCTGTCTGGTGGATAGAGGTAGGTCACCAGGTCTGGGAGAGTCAAGGTCGCTGCCTTCCCAGACAGGCGATTCTCCTGGGCCTCACATTCCCCTTAATGTCATTTTATAAGGGAATCAAATGAAATCAAAGTGCAGCTTGCTGTCTGTGCAGACGCAGCCGCTCCGCCTCTCAGAATTAACCCTGCGGGCTGAGTCCTGGCTGACAGATGCTGTATATCAGTTGCCCCAGTGCAGCCCCAGCCTATTCCCCTGCGGGGTGGGGGCATCAGCCTGGTCGCTGGCAGATACATCCCATCCCCTGTTCAGGGGATGTCTGATCTTGCCTAAATGGAAGGTGATGGACATAGTCTCTTCTGGGCCATGCTTCTTGGAGTTCAAGTGGCCACAGCAGCTGAGCAACCTCACCAGGCATAAGAGCCCTCTCTAAAGACACTGAGATGGTCTTCTAGGACACAATGCAGAGACCACCCAAGGTCCAGGGGCTTCTCTGGTCTGAGCCATCTCTCTAGCCTCTTTGACCCCCTTTTTCTATGCAAGTGACTATGGTCCTACACACACCTTTTGTGTACGAGCTATGTCACTCAGACCCGTGACCTTGGGCTTCCCTCCCTCTAGGTCTTGACAGTTAGAGAATGGTATGAGAGCTGTCCAACCCTGGGCTCCAGGCAGTGAGCCGGCAGGGCTCTAATCACTGTCCCTTAGTAGGTCCTAGTAGGTCACTGAGAGAGCAAGACACAGTAGAGGAGAACAAGGGGAGGTGGGGGGCAGGGAATTCTCTCTTCTTATCCCAGAGCCTCCACCATATCCAAGGGTCTGGAAATTCACATACCTACCTCCCCAACCACTACCTAGGACAGGCAACCATTGCCCCTCAGAAGGGTCCTAGATCCTACCTAGGATAGGCCACCAAGCCCCTGGAAGACTGAAGGGACCCCCTAACTCATCTCTTCCTACCCACTTGGATGCCTCCTTGGGCCCTCTGATCTTCTAGAAATGTCCCTGAGACTGACTCCCTTTCTCAAAGCCTTCAGCGGCTTCCCACTGTATCTAGAATGAAATCCGTAAAACATTAACCACCATGGCCCTACACGATCTGGCCCTCACTCATCTGGTCTGCCTCTTCACTCAGCTCTAGCCACACTGGCCTGGCCTCTGTTGGCCCCAGCACACCAACCTCCTTCCCATCTCTCCTCTCCACAGGCTTTTCCATTTGCTGGAACACTCTTTCCAAAGTCTGACTGGCTAACCCCTTTCTGGCCTGTAGGTCTCAACCTAAAAGTTATGATATATTCACTGCCCCCCACAAACAACCCCACACACACAGCAACCTAAATAATATTTTCTCTTAAAGGAATCTTTTTCTTCGTAGATGATCAGTTTGTAATCACGTGTGTGCATGTGTGTATGTGTTGGTGTTGATCTATTTAATGCTCGCTCCCCTACCAGGACTGAAATCTTGACAGAAGCAGAGACTATGTCCACCTCATTCTCCACAGAACCCTCAGCTCCTAGCCCAGAGCTTGGCATAAAGTAGATGTCCCCAAAATATCCGCTGAATTAAGAAATGAATGAATGAGTACAGATGCAAAATAAGTGAATGAGTGGAGATATCTTCTGGCAGTGGAGGACGATGAGATTGTTCTCCATCAGGGCTGACCTCTGCCAACCTCTCTCCTGTTGCCCCCACGGCAGGCACTGGAACCGCAGGAAGCCCAGATGCTATTTCTTCTCCTTCTTCCTTGTAGGGAAAAGGTTTGAGTCTTCTCCTTTTGGGACCTTCTGATGCCAGTGTACATGTACCCACAGGGCCTCTCATACCACTGTGGTCCTTCTGATGCCAGTCCACACACACCTGTGGGGCCACTCCCTTCAGATGACCCGAGGCCCACCATCTTGGTCCTCCGTTTTGGGTCCAGTTGAGGTGAGGTTACTGTGTGGTAGGGGATGCCCAAGAAAGGGTTAAGTTGCCAGAAGCAGAGTCCTGCCCTTGGGTTTGCTCAGCCAATCAGAGTCTGTCCTGATGAGGTAAAGCTTCTATCCTGGGTAGCATTGGTTGAGTTGGCAGGCCCCATCTCCTGCTGGAGAGAGCCATAAGGGTGGAGTTTCTGTGGAACCAGACAGAACTGGAATTAGCTCGCTGTCTACTCTGGCCAGGGCTGCCTGACTCCAGGACCTGCCCCTGTTCCTTTCTAAGGTGCCCAGACAGACCCTGGCATCTCCGGGGCCCCGCCTCTAGCTGACCAGTGGAAACGACAAGGTGGCATGCACTTCGGCGTCACATCTGGGAGAAGTCTCACAGCCAGAGCAGACCCAGGAGGCCTCAGTTTCCCTGCCTGGGCCCTGGAATACAGCAGGTGGTTACCAGGAAGTGGCACGGAGCGATCATCGCATGAGCGCAGAGCAGCAGCATTCAGCTTCAATAAGCAAGGCCACTAGATGAATCTTCCTATACAGACAGAGCTTTAAAATAATGATAATAGCAGCTAGTTCACAGAGTTCTTCTTGTGTGCACATTGCATGAGTTAATCCTCACGAGAACCCTGTTAATCCGTCCACTTTCCTGATGAAAAAACTGAGTCTCAGCAAGGCTCGGTGCCTCCCCTGAGGTCACAGAGTGGTAAGAGTTTACGTTTCCCATATCGCCTGCCATATTATTATTGAGCAATCCGTTGGCATATCTGTCTCCACCACCGGACTGCGATCTCACAGGGAAAGAGTATGGCAGATCCGTCCGCGCGTTCGCACCATCGAGTCAGGGAGCACCCTGAGAACAGAGCGGGTACTGCATCGCACTCCTCTCATACCTGATGGCTGTCGGGAGCCCACTCTCCTCAGAGGCTTCCCGTCGCCCGGGCCAGTGCTGTGCATGTGGTGGGGGCTCAGTGGAGGTTCACCGAGCAAACAATCGATGTGCAGCCGTGACCCCACTGGACCGCTCTTAGGTCCCATCAGGCACCACCTTTAATAAGTGGACTGCCACTCCCAGTCACCTCTGCCCCATTAAAGGAGAGTTCCATAGGACAGGTCTCATCCATCTCTGTGACCCCAAAGGACCTGACCTAGCATCTGGCACAGAGCTGGCATTTATCATGTATATTTGATTGAATAACCAAAATAATATGCAGTGGTCTCTCCCTACTGTCTCAGAACCTCAGTGGCCACAGGCAGGACCACCTGTGAGTTATTCTAGATTAGAAGCATCATAGCACTCCCTGTGGCAGGGAGTCTAGTAAAAGGTATCCCAGGCAGAAGAAAGGTAGGTTCCCTCCAGAAACAGATAAAGAAGCAAGTGGCAGGTTCTGATAAGAAAGAAGGGTGTGGTGAGCAGAAGGAAGCTGGGTCATTCATTTCTACAGAGAGAGGGAGAGCTCATACAGGCCGACCCGACCCGGAGCCTCCTCCCCACCACGGTCAGCTCAAAGTGAGCCGGAGAAAGGCAAGGGGGCCCCCAGAGAAGGGGTGGAGGCTGGACACTGACTGCCTCATTGTGTCCACGCTGCCACAGCCGGATCCTCCCTTCCCCACCAGCTGCAACCCACAGGCACCTCAGACACAGCACAGAAAGCCTGTGACCGCCGCACCCCCAAGAGGGGAAAGAAAAGCTCTGGGCCCTAAAGGCAGCAGAGTTGACAGGCAGTCAAGTCATATGGAAATCCGCAGGGTCTGGTTCCCTGATGGAGACTGGATGACCCCAGGCCCTCCAGGATCATCTTCCATGGTAAGCTTTCATGATAATCACAAAGCTCCAAGAGCTAGAAAGACCCATCTGACCAATACATGAGGGACCACTGAGGAAGAAGCTGCCAAAGGTCACAGAGCAGGTGGCGGTACCTGCATCTATGTTGTCCTTTGCATCCACCTTCTTCCCGGTCCCTCTACCTTTCCCAACAAGCATTTCACATTCAGGGCATCCCATTTATGTTTCACAAATCTGGGAAGAACTTTGTGTTCCTTGAGATGTTTGAAGAGTCCCTCAATCCAAAGTGCCAGCAAACACTGTTGAACAGGGTTGAGAAGGGACAACATGAGACTTTGGGGAGCTGTCTTGCAAACCCCTCTTCCCCTGGAGAGGCATCTGAGTTAGGGCAGGGAGCAGCCTGGCCAGCAGTTTCCCTTGTACAGCAGAAGGTGGAGCATTCCCAGAAAGAACAAAGAAAAGGTGTTTTTTAAAAAAAAAAGGCATGCTACTCAGTCAGGACAAATTGATCAAGTGGGACTCTTTCTGCCTGAAAAGCAAGAAGCTGGGGCCTGAGCGCTGCTTGTTTGGCCTTCCCTTTTCTGTCTCCCTGGAGGTCAGCAACCTTAGCAGAAAGGCTGTGGACCAGCCCTTGGCAAAGACATCCGTGGTCACCTCTGAGGCTGCCAGGACCTGGTAGAGCTGAGCACTGGTGGATAGCTGCTGGGCCAGCTGGATGGCCACCAGGCCACTCTACGGGATGAGAAAATCATATTTACCGGAACTTCTCTCAGGGAGCTTTTTGTAAGAGACGAGAAGAAATAAGTTGCTAAGGCTCTTTAAGTGTATATGCCGGGGGTGGGGGGTGAGGGAGCTTGCGCTTGAGACCCCAAGGGGCTCACCTAACAAAAGATGTTTACATAACTCCCTTCTAAGGAGTGAGCCAGTGGGGTGTGCAAGGGCTGGGGCAGGGCCCCATTTTCAGCAAGGAGGCAACTCTGAGGTTGTCTCGGCGGTCAAGCCCTCCTTTAGGCTTCTCCACCCAACACACAGCTTCTCCATTAAACACACACTTCAAGAGTTTTGATTTGAAGAAGTGTCTAACTGTTGCCAGCCCAGGGTTCCTGTATGTCCTGGCATGGCCCTGAAGCCAGGCCCCAAACCCTGAGGCCCTTCCAGCGTCAGCTAGCCAAATCCGCAGCCTACAGGGACCAGAGCCCGTCTCAGAAACTCAGACTAGGGTGCCTCGGTGGCTCAGTCGGTTAAGCGTCTGACTTCAGCTCAGGTCGTGCTCTCACGGTTCGCGGGTTCAGGCCTCTCATCGGGCCCTGCGCTGACGGTGATTGCGATTCTCTCTCTCCCCCTCTCTCTCTCTGCCTCTTCCCCCGCTTGGGCACTCTCTCTCTCTCTCTCAAAATAAATAAATAAACTTCAAAAAAAAAAAAAAAGGAAGGAAAGAAAGAAAAGAAACTCAGACTATCTTCAGTCACTCAAACTTTCCTCCCAACCGAAGACAGAGAGACCTCCCAAGGCCCTGAGAAGATTATTGCCAACATACTCCAGAGCCTGCAAACTCTGAAGTTAAAGCGGAAAGCACTCTTTCCCCCGGACCATAAAGAGCTAAGCGCCAAATATAAGAAAGCTGGGGGCGTGAGTTCAGGCATGGGACATCCCAGGGACCACCCCGGTGAAGAGAGTGGCCTGGTTTCTGACCGTGACCAAGCCGGCAGCCTACAGCCTCAGAGACAGGTCTCTGTTTAGTAGAAGAACCTGACAGCGGGACGGTAGCAGGAAGCAGCTGGGACAGAGGTGGGGGCAGTGAGCAACCCATCAACTATGATTGGTTGAGCACCTACTGCATACCGGGCACTGTGCCACCGACTGCATATGCACCATCTCATTTCATCCTCCCAGCAACCCTTCGGAGGAGGAACTGTTGTCCCCAGACGGGGATGCCAAAGCACTGGGTAGTAGAGCGACTTGCCCAAGGTCACAGCACCAGCCAGCAGTAGAGTGTGACTCGAAGCCCCCGCTCTTCCCACTATCCTCCCTCATCAGAGTTACTCCTGCCCCTGGCTAGCGTAAAACAAGATAACTTTCAAGTCTGGGATTACAGAATTCTCAGACTCTTACTCCCTTCCTTAGGGAAGAGCTGGGGAGCGGCCGTGCACCACTGCCGTTCCAGACGAGGCTGCCCAGGAACCTTCTGCCCTCAGCAGGCCTGTCCCCGCAGCCCCCGCCGTATGCTTGCTGGAAGCAGGGGGGAGAAGAAAGGAGATCAGGGAGTTTCCCAGCTGGCCCTCACTGTCATTCACCCTCTCCCCCTGAGCCAACAGACCAACAACTCAGATCCTTTCACAGCCAGCTAAACCAAATCCCCAAATTTCCAACACTTCCACCTAAGAGAAGCCACCCGTGGGCCTCAAATGGGAAATACAACCGTGCCTTGTGGCTGGCATCCGGCTGACAAAGGGGACGGCTATGGTCCGGGTCCCGTCCCATCCCCTCTAATAGGGGCATGGGACCAGCTGACAGGTGCCTATCCCAGGTCAGCCTCAGCTGGGAGGCTCTGACCTTCCGTGATGCTCCAGCTGGCCGGCCCCCAGTCCCCAGCAAACTCCACTCGGTTCCACTTGGCTGTGGCCTGCATCAAATTAGAACAGTTTCTGTCGCAGACATCTCCTCCCAGCAATGCCTCCCCTTGGCCAGTGTTAAGCACCAGCTTGCTGCCCCTGGGCACGACCTATCCAATAGCAAAGGGGGGCCACATGCCAGGCAGCAGTCACAGGCCAATCCAAATTAGACCTTGCCACAGGCAAACAATCGGACAGAGCCGAGAGGTGATGGCCATGCTCCATTAGGCTCTGTCACTCTACCTGAGCAGTGTGAAACCCACTCAACAGACCCAGTGAAATCGAAATCCACTCAATAGACCCAGTGAAACGCCAAAGGGGAGAGACCTTCAAGCACGGGCCTCCTTGCCAACAGCTTGTTGCTCAGATCCAAGTCCTAAGCTGGAGCTGGTCCCAAGCTCAATTCGGAGGCTTGAGGGTCCAGGCTGGTGGAGGGGAAGCCGGGCAGCCAGGGCTGTGGCCACTGGCAAGGCCCTTACCTTGCTCTCCGGGGGCGAGGCCGCCAGCTGTTGCTGCTTAGCGATGTTCTCCGACAGGCACCAGCACACTCGCTTCTTCTGCTCCTGTGAGTGCGCTTCCAAAGTGAATAAGCACTCTGCCTTCTGACGTCAGGGAAAATAGAGAAAAGGATGGTCAGGGCTGCTCCCTGGTTCAGGGGGCTCCCAGGCCCAAGCCCATCCCCGGGCCCCAGAGGGCGAGGCTGAAGCAGGGAGGGGAATGCCCGCTAAAAGCCACAAATGCACACCAATCCCCAGTGACATCGAGGCAGCCAGAGGAGCAAGGAAGCCGGTTTGGGGGCCAGCTGGCGAGCGAGCGGTGTGCCCGCGGGTTGGGGGAAGGGTGGGAGGCGCTGGTTCCCAACACAGTGGAGGCCTGTGGAGAGCCACAGGGCAGCAATGGTGAGGTCACCCCCGGGGACAGGCAGCACAAGGCAGCAGCTGGGGGAGCACGTGGGGAACCCAGAGGGCCAAGGTCTCCAGCCCTCTGATGCTCTGTGGAGCCAGGACCCCTCCTCCAGCTCGCAGAACCTCCCCTCCTCCCACCTCAGCACACTCTCTGATCACAAGGCCGAGATCAGATGGGCAGTTGGACAGACACACCAACAGAATGCAAACAGAAACTCGGGTCCCTTTAGAAAGTCTTTGCAGGCACGGTCATGTGGCCTCCTACAGCCCCACCAGCGCCTGACACATGAGCTGGGTGTGATCGATGACGACTCAGCTCTGCAGCACGCCAACAGACTTGGGCACCGGCACTGCTGTCGTTTACATCTCGCTTTGCTATCTGACCTTGTTAAGTGCAGGCTCGTCTCCCCAACTAGACCAGAAAGTCCTTCCGGGAGGGCCTTTTCCACCTTGGCCCGGCGCAGAACTTGGCAAGTAACGGCTTCGGTGAGCTCTGGCTCCTGGAGGCACTTCCGGGATGAGGTCAAACCCGGGCCAGCCTTGGCACCAGCGCCAGGGCGCTGCTAAGACCCAGGGAGTCGGCCCCTGGGGAGTCAGCACGTGGGGCGGTCCAGCAAGCCCAGGGCCATCATCCACTCTAGGACATGCTGGTCCGAGGACGGCAGGCTCTTTCTGACTCCACTGGAATTTGATTATAACCCCACAGCGCTGCGATTATATGAGCTCAGACAGGGAGCTAAGAGCAGGAGCTGGATGGCTTGGAACAGAGGAAAACAACAGTGTTTCTAGGCGGTCCTCCCCCGTTTTGCAGTTGGACAGACCTGGTTGAATCCCAGCTTTGCCACTTCCTGGCTGTCTGCCCCAGGAAAGTCTATAGAACGGGAGTGGTAACATCCCTCCCTCTCAGAGATAGTGAGCGGGTAAGTAACGAGAGTGGTCGGAGACCTCAACAAACAGCAGCTACTGTTGTTATTACCTGTACTTCATTTATCTAATAAATATTTGTTGAGCACCTGCTAATTTTCAGGGACTATACTAGGTCCTGGGGGTGAAGAAACAAATAAGAGAGAACGAGCTTTGGCCCTCAGGTTATGGCAGAGATAATAAGCCAATAAACAATTAAATAACATTATCAGTTGTGAAAAGGCCAAAAGGGAGAGATCCTATTTGAGCCTGGTGGTCAGAGAAGGTCTCTCCAAAGGGCCAGCAAGGCAAGTGCTCGGGAGAAATCGTTCCAGAGAGAAGGAACAGCACATGCAAGGGCTCTGAGCTGGGGTGGCTACCAGCATCATCTAATAGCGCTGGGGGTTCTTCTCTGTTCTGCTACCCCACCCAACCCTCAGGGATGTCACCCTTCAGGGCGGGGCCGGCTCCTGTGCTAAGTGTTCCTGAGGGAGCCAGCCCTGCCTCTCCTGCCCCAAAGTGCTCAGAAGCTGATCTTCCTAAAGGCATCAGAGGAGAAAGGGAACAAAGTGCCGCCCCTCGGCTTCGGGGAACCGGAAGGATGCGGTGAGGCAATCCTACCACTTAACAACAGATTCCTTCCACTTCTCAGAACCCCCAACCCACTGCAGGGGAAGGACACGCCCAGCAAAGAAAGACCCCAAGATTCCCCTCACGGAAGCCAGCTGGGGGCGGGAGCCGACCTGTCTCGTGAGGCTTCCTTGTCAGGTGAGCGGCGAGGCAGGGACCATGGTCCTTTCCAGCTTGGAAACGCTGCATCTCCACAAAGCTGGCCCTGCCTCTACCTAGCTGTTTGGGCTTCAGCAAATCCCTTCATCTCCCCGAGCCAAACTTCCTCCTCGGTTTCTGTTCTGAACCTGGAATTCTGCCTAAATAACAATTTGTTTTACCTCATCATCAATTTTAAAGAGCACTTTCCCCATCCATGCTCTCATTTTGATCTTGACAATTCCATGAAGAGGTAGAGAGGGCTTGGACGGTTACTCCCAATTCAAGGAAGGGAAAAACAAAGGCTCGGGGTGGCTAAGGCCTTCGGGAGGTCTTACGGCCAGTGAGCAGCAGAACAAAGACCCAAAGCCTTGGAGAACCACCTGTTGAGAGCTCCATCCCCAGCTAGGAGGCTGGCAGAAATGCTCCCCCTTGCAGACTGAGCCCAGAGGCAGCCAGCCTGCAAAGCTTTCAGAAGAGCTCTATCGGCCAACGAGTCTCACAGCAGCTGCAGAGCTCACTGGTAGCTTTTTGTATAACCCTGCCCTGCCCTAAGCTCCAGGATGGCGGTCCCTTCCCACAAAAGTGCAGGAAAGCCTCCCCTCACAGTGACAGAGGTACCAGCATCCTAAGCTTGAGACATCCCCGTCACACGCCATGCTTCGCACAGTGCGAAGCACTTCACCAGTGGGGTCTTGGTCCTTCTTCCAACAACTTGCAAGGTAGAAGCTGTGACTCTCTCCATTTTCCTGACATCCACAAGAACCACTTCCTCTCCCCTCCCCTGTGGATAATCTCCTTTTAGAAAGTCCTGTTTCTCTACCTGGGATGGTGACCATATGACCTGTCCCAACAGTAGAGCTCAGGGAAGCTGGGTGTCTGGCTCTGAGAGCCTGAAGCTGAAAGCCCCATAATGCTAGAGAATCCAGAAGCCTTCTGAGGCACGGAAGACCTAAAGCCAGGCCTAGCCTGGGGCCAGGGGTTGGCTGTCTTAGATGGGCAAACATTTTGGGAAGGCCTTTCCTCCCAAGGTTCCTTTCAAGGAACTTTGGAGGCTGGTCTGGATGAGAGAGAGAGCACAGAACCAGCTCCCTCCAGGGAAGCTAAATTCCCAGCTGTGGAAATCCGTCCATATCAGGGACCTCATTGCCTGCCTGGCGGCCTGCATATGAACAGTCTCTCTTAATCCCCCATGTGATCTACCTCATTGCTTTCGATGCTGTTGCACACTGTGCCCTCTAATACCAGGACCCATGGTCAAGGCTGTAAACAGCCCTGAAGGCATCCTCACATGACTCACTCAGGGGCAGGACCTCCTGATGGCACAGCACTGGGCCCGGACAACTGCATTCAAACATGAGCATCCTCAAATCCAACCAGAAACCCAGGTCCTCCTGGACTCTTTAAAACCCTCATCTTGGGGCACCTGGGTGGCTCTGTCAGTTAAGCCTCCGACTTTGGCTCAGATCATGATCTCACAGCTCACGAGTTCAAGCCCCACGTTGGGCTCTGTGCTGACAGCTCAGAGCCTGCAGTCTGCTTTGGATTCTGTGTCCCTCTCTCCCTGCCCCTCCCTTGCTCTCTCTCTCTCAAAAATAAATAAACATTACGGGGCTCAAACTTGTGAGCTGCGAAATCATGACCTGAGCTGAAGTCAGACGCTCAACCGGCTGAACCACCCAGGCACCCCAACATTAAAAAAAATTATCAAAAAAAATCAACACCTTGCCTTACCTCCTTGTTCCTGAATTAATATAATCTTTGTATGAACTAAAACCTCTTCTGCTACTATTTGTTCATTTGCTTTGACAAAAGTCCTCCCATTTAATTCGAATAACCTTATGACACAGGTAGGAAGGAAAGGCACAGCTGTTACCATTTTCCAGATGGGAACACTAAGGCTCGGAGAGGTTAAGTCAGATGCTGCAGGAGACCTCTGGAAAGGAGATTCAAATTCTGTCTTCTGCCTCCTCCAGAGCCTGCAACCTTACCACATTTGTATAACTCTAAATGCACATTACAAGCAACATGAGATATTCCTCTTAGCTTACTTTTTAAAAGGTCAATAAATCATTGGTGATGTCTCCAATGGAGAATAAATGAATATGAAAAGCTCTCCCCCTGTTATGAAGATGACAATAATAATAACTACCATTTATGGAGTACTCACTGTGTGCCAGGCTCTGTGCTAAGTGCCTTGGACAGGGTATCTTATTGAATCTCATTTAATCATTACAACAACCCTGCCAGGTAGGCCCCATCAGCCTTTCTTCAGAGAGGACTATGTGACTTGCCCGGATCATTCAGTTAGGAAATGGCAGAGCCAAGATTCAAGTCTAGGTCTTCCTAACCCCAAAGCATAGGCTATTCGATTAATAGAGGCAGGATCAGATTTGAAGAGACTGGTTCTTGACCAACATGCCCTTTGACCCAATGCCCCTGGTGTTCTGAAGCCAGTAGGGAGGCCACATCTGTCCCATGGATTTGCAGGGATTGAAGGATACCTGTCCGGGAGAATAGCGACTCCAGGACCAAGGACTACGTAGGACAATCCCACCGGGGACCTACTGCTGGGAAAACCCAGCATGCTGCCACCCAGGCAAGTGGGATTTTCTAATGAAGTGGGAAAATCTCTCCAAATCCTGACTCCCTTGCCCTGGTTTCTTTTCGGGTGCCCCATGCATGTTAGACAATGAAGATAAATTGCTTGTCAGAAGTTCCAATTAAGATGTGAGTTTGGGGTTCCCCATGGGGACCCAAGACCACCATGTGGAGCCTGTTTGGGGCTACAGAGCAAGCAGGCATCTTGTCTTCCTGTTATAGACATGCCTCACGAGCAGCAGCCCTGTTATGAGAAAAGAGAGGCTTCTGGATGCCTGTGACCTCCAATCTCCCAGCCCCTCTGGGTCAGAACTCCTGGCGCTTTACTGAAATAAAAGGCCCCTGGATCAATATCCCTTCATCAGCTTTGGAGAGCTAGGAGGTCACAACTCCCTGGAAGCCAATAAGCAGAAGTGCTTTTCTCTACAAAAACAAACCAGACTGGCAGGAAGCTCTCTTGGCATTAAAGAACCCAGAGCTTGATTTCAGCCCCTACCAGAGAGAACTGGAATCCAGAGGGGTGAGGCTGAGGGGCCAGGGCTCTGGCATTTCCCAGCCTGGTCCACAGCTCCTAGGCTGTTTTCTGCCTTTGCCAGAAACTTCCCGTGCCTGGTGGAGATGTGCCAACCCAGGGGAGGACATCTAATGCCTTTCTGGCCCTCAGGTTGCCACTGTAGGCAACCGAGGTCCCCAGCTCAGCTCCAACAATGTCCACTGCCCTTTGGAACTCTCTGCTCTCCCCTGAAGCTAACTGGTCAACTCTGTCATCTCCCCCAGTCATCTGTTCACCCAAGGGGACACTCTTGAAGGCCTGCACCTCTTTTCATAGCCAGGAAACAAAGGAATGATTTTTCAATCACAAGCCACATACACATTCCTTCCCAAAAGGGTGTACTCCTCTTGGCCAGCGTAGACCATGCCCTACCCCAGCATCTTGTCCCATAAGACTGGCCCGTTCCCCAGACCGTGAGGTGGGACCGACTCAAGCAGAAGCAGAGGACAGAAATGGGTCTAATGAATCCTTGCTTGGAACAGATACTGCCCCTGCTCATATTAGCAGACACCCAAGGTCGGGAACAGAAAATTTGCGGAAAATTTAAGTCATCGTATGGCTCAGTGGCTCTCAACTTTTTCACAGCCATGGACTTCTGTGATTAAACCCCTGGTCTGAAGATATTTTTGTCTTCCAAAGCAGTAAGTCGTTTGCCTGATTTTGTTCAGCAAAGGGATAGCACTGCTCGTATGAGCTTCTGAGCAGACTGAAATAACCAAGAATACCAACCACATTATTCCAGCCCCAAACACGGACACTTAATATTTTCTTTAGCCTGCACTATCTGGCCCAGGTAAAGATGCAATTACCTTCAGGCCTTTTAAAACACTGACAAGATTCTGTAGGAGGGGTCATGGGTGGTACTTCCGGGAAAGAGAGGAAGAAAGAGGTAGGCACAAGAATTGGGGAAATCTCCAGAAGGAGGGCTACCAACTAGGTAAATAAGGTGATGCACAGCTGTCAGGCCACACCCTCTCTGGGAACCCTG
Source organism: Panthera uncia (assembly GCF_023721935.1). Lineage (NCBI taxonomy): Eukaryota > Metazoa > Chordata > Mammalia > Carnivora > Felidae > Panthera > Panthera uncia. The sequence continues at coordinate 71,466,620 of NC_064807.1, read as the reverse complement.
CAGGTGCTGGTGACCAGAGGTTCCTGAGCAGGGGATCACAATGTCCTTCTGTCCCCTCTAGGCACTTCTGTGCCCACTGCTCTTCCACGCAGAGGTGAGAGGCACTGAGGTAGGGACTGCTGTCCCCATTCTACAGGGGGAGAAACCTGACCAGGACCACTGTACAAGATGATGTGGAGCCTGGCACCAGAACCCTGGACTAGACCCAGACCAATGTCGTCTCACTAGCACCAGGCCCACGGAGCTCTCTCCTCTGATCCAGGGGCAAGGACTCACCTCTGCTAGATACAGCACACAGAATTTCAGGTCTTCTGAAGAACCTTGGAGGAAACAAAAAGTAAGACTTGCATTAGAGTTGGCTGCAGAGTCTAAGCAGCTTGCTCCAGTAATGCCAGCTGCCTTGCCCAGAAGCCTGTATGCAGTACTTCCTGGAAAAAGAGGAGGAAAGAGGCAAGCACAGGGGACAGGGGAATCTCTGGAGGAAAGCCCACTTAATGGCCAAGCAGACTGAGGCACAGCAGTAAGGCCTCTGTCCACAAGTGGGCCTCACTCAAGGAATGCTGAGGTCCCACCCTCATGAGAGGCAGCCAGGAGCACCCTCTGGGCATCAAACAGCCACATGCGGGGACCCGTCGTCCACCTTAGGAGGCCTCCGTCTTTCCCCGCTCCCTGTGATGAGAGACACGGAGGCAGCACACATTTGGGTTTTCCTTCAAATGCTCCCAACTGCCTTCACCATTTTGAAATTCAACAAGGAGCCACACATTTGCTGGATGGACCTAGGAATGTGTGGGCTGTGCAGTGAGCTCCTCAATCATGGGCTGGCTGTCACCCATAGATGGTTTCCCAGCCCAGGCCCAGCCCCCTGGTGTTTTCCTGGAGTCCTAATCTCAAATCCCAGATTCAACCATCCTCCACCTCTCCACCTGGGAGGCAGCTGGGAAGGACCATCAGGCTCTCTGCTCCTGCAGCAGAAGAGTGGAGGAAGAGCACCTACAGAAGATGTATTTAGTCAGGGTGCTTCAGAAATGCAAAGATCAAGAGAGGCCCCCAGCCTGTTGGGGACGGCTTCTTGGAGGAGGATCCTCTTGAACTCAAATGCAAGATGGGAAGAAAGGACACTCCGGGAGGTGGGAACAGCATGAACAAAGGCATGTAGGTACAGAAGCACACGGTGTGGTTCGAGGTATAGCAAGTGTGAAGAAGGCCTGCCCCTCCCTGACCATTGTGGGCTGCTCCCCGGACCCTGGCATTACTCCCCATCAGGGCATTCTTCTGGGCACAGTCCTGGCATGGTTGATTTCCTGAATGTCAAGCAATTGGCCTCACTGGGCAGGTTGTCATTTTGAGAGAAGGAACAGTACAACACGTGTAACAACACACACGTACGGTGCCATGCACCACCCACGGTGCCAAACGCTGTCCGTGTATAAGCCCAACCCTTGTAAACACCCCTCCGGGGCAGGGGTGATTGTCACCCATGATTCATGTGAGGAAACTGAGGCTCAACACATATTTGAATCAAAGAAATTGCCCAGTGAACCAAAACGTGCTGCAAAGTTAAGGTGACAAGGTAACAGAGACAGTCAGTCAAGCCAATTCCTAAGAAAAGGCCCTTGTGTGGGTGAAGGCCGGTCCCCTCCAGAAGCACGTACATGGGTGGTTCCCTGGGCAAAACTATCCCTAGGGCCAGGGGTGCCAGCAAGAGCCAGATAAAAATAGTTCATAAGTGAGGCGCCTGGCTCGCTCAATCAGTAGAGCGTGCAACTCTTAGTCTCAAGAGTCATGAGTTCAAGCCCCACGTTGGGCGTGGAGCCTACTTAAAAAAAAAAAAAAAAAAAGTCCGTAAGTAAGTAGGGGGTTCACTCTGGACTTAGAAGAAATCCTTCTACTTCTCCACATTTAAAGGAGGGTTTAGAGGGGTACCGGGCAGCTCAGTGGGTTAAGCCTCTACTGAAACTCTTGGTTTCAGCTCAGGTCACGATCTCACAGTTTGTAGGTTCATGTGTTCGAGCCCTACATCAAAGCCCCAAGCTCTGCTTGGCATTCATTCTCTTTCTCTCAAAATAAATAAGCATTTAATAAAAAATAAATAAAAGAGGGTTGGGAGAGAGAGGGCCCCACCTAAAGGGCCCCATCATGTTTCAGAACCCAGGAGGGGCACCTGGGTGGTTCAGTTGGGCTAAGTGTCAGACTCTTGGTTTTGGCTCAGGTCAAGATCTCATGGTTTCATGAGTTGGAGCCCCGCATCGGGCTCTGGGCTGACAGTGTGGAGCCTGCTTGCGATTCTTTCTCTCTCTCTGCCCCTCCTCCACTCATGCTGTCTCTGTCTCTCTCAAAATAAATAAACTTAAAAGAAACCTCCCATTTGAAAGCTTCTGCCAACTCCTTGCCTTGTTGAGGATGGAGACAAGGGAAGGTGGTTTCTTTTGTTTAAGAAAACATACTTGGATGTCTCCTTGACTTTCCGGAAGCAGATCTGAGTGCCAAGGGGGAAACAAAAAGCTCTATGTAAGAAAATAACAGAAATTTGGGTTTTGGATGCTGGCAGTGAGAGGAAAGAAGGCTCTAGAAGGGAGGGGAAAGCCAAGGAAATGGGAGTCTCAGGGAGACAGTAGGCCGAGGTTGGGGGAAACTCAGCCTACTACATACCCCTAATGGCTAGGGGGTGGTTGATGATTGCTTGACAACTTTTCCTGTGCTGTGACACGCCCTACCACCACCCTCCTACATTACCCCAAACCTTCACTGAAATCCACTGCACATCATGGCCTTGTGCTAGCAGCGCTCTGAGAGAAGGACGGAATGGGGTCAGTGCTCAGCATGTTTCACAGCCTCATAAAGGGACAACAAGACTCGGGAGCCCAGGGTGCCAGGAAGGAGCCTCAGCTGCAGAAAAGCAGGCCGCGAGCTGGAGGACCCAGGAGAGCAAACTCGGCCATCAGAAACCCTTCTGCAACATCAGACTGGGCTCTGGGCTCTCCAGAGTGTGGAAACGGGGTGATTGTAAAGGACAAGGGACACAGAGGCACACAGGTGGGTTTTCCACCCAACGTTCCAACTGCCTTTACCATTTGGAAATTCCACAAGAAGTCATCGGCTCCTGGGTGAACCCTGCTTCCCCCACCCCGCCCCCGAGGATCGTGGGCCATGCAGAAAGGGTCCCAGAAGCGCACAGATGGCTTCCCCACCCAGGCTTCCCCACCCTCTGTCATGTTTCCAGAGCCCTCTCAAGCCTGGTCTGAGATCCCAGACTCAGCCATTCTCCAAGCCCTCTCCACCCTGTGTGACAAGCCTGGAGGCATGTTGTTTCCATTTTCCAGTTGCAGAAACTGAGACCCAGGGAGAGAAAACAACATGTCCAGGCATGCAGCAAGTAAGGGGCAGAGCTGAGATTTGAACCCAGGACTGCTGCCTCCGAAGCCTATGTTCTGACCACCGCATCACACTTCTGCTCCCCACACTGGTGCCACCCCAGAGATGGGGGTGCATCTCTTCCCCTGTCGTCGCCCTGGCAGCCAGCACTGAGGTGAGCTCTGAGGATGTGCTCGGCAATTGTCAACTGACTAAATTTAACCCCAAGGCAGTCCAGCAGCTGGGACCTACGCAGCTGAGTTCCCAAGACTGGGCTCCTGGCCCCCCGGGGTAGATGGAGAGCCCAAGAATCAGCTGGACATTTCCAGGCCATCCTGAAAGACCAGAGCAGGCCAGGAAGACACCCAGTGGGTGGGATGCTGGCCACCTGGAAGGCAGAAACGCAAAGACCAGCAAAGCCAGTGGGCAGCAGAGACAGGAAGAGGCCACAATGGGCCCCGGATGACCGGAGATGTCCCAATTGTTAGCGCCAGCTCTCCGCCTGTTCCCATTACACTGCCGTTCGGACCTGCTGAAGCTTGGGGGATGCTGGGCAGGAGGAGGGCAGGTTTAAGTGGCCACCACCAGCTGGGAGCCCTGGAGGAGAAGTGTGTCCCCAGCCCCCAAGCTGGGCAGCACTTCTAGTCTCCTTCTAGTCATTCATGCATTCGTTCACCTAATAACCATTCACTGGGCACCCACAATGTCTGTGCCTTGTGCTAGACCCTGGGAGGATGCTTGGCCACCAGAGCTAAGCTCCATTCAGGCAAGTCACACACGGGAGTCATTGGTCCCTGGGTGGGATAGATTCTTCCCCGCCCCCAGGAAAAGCCCTCGCCAGCCCCAGCCTGCAGGAAAGGCCAGTGTGCTCCTTGTTACCATCTTTGCCCCCAAGTGAACTTGCCACACATGTTGACTCGAAAGGGACACACCTGCGAGGCACAAGCAACATGAATCAGAAACCATTCTGCCACCAGAAGCTCCAGCTGAGGTCCTAAATGGATCTCTTAAGGGCCTCACTCAGGCACTTGCTACAGCAGCAGGTCTCTTTGGGCGCCAGGGAGATGGGCAGGGAGTCAGGCGCCAGGACCCCGGGTCCCACAGCTCCAACTCCGACTGCAGGAGAAGGGGACACTGAACTTCTGCAAACCCCAGGACCCACAGCCTGTCTCCGGGGCATGGGGGCAGGGGAGGAGGCAGGGGAGTCCACCAATGCCTGGAGAGAAATGTAAACGATGGAATGTGCACCCGGGTGCTCAGTGTCACTGAGCCATGTCCCCAGAGAGCCGCATTTGCTGTTAGCTGGCTGGCACCTGCTGCAGAAGGGTGAGACAACGTGTCTGCACCAAACCATCTGCCCCGCAAGCCCAGGACAGGCACACACGTGCACATGCCCCACACCCAGGCCAACCCGATAGGCTCTGATGACCGCGGTCATCTCTCCTGAGGAGTCCTGGCCTTGGCCACCTTCAGCCCACCGTTTTCAGGGAGAGGATGTGGTCTCCAGCTCCAGGAAGCCATGCCTGCACAAGGCTGCTGTTCACATGAGCTCAGCATCTGGAAGGTTTCTCTGCGGCGCCTCAGGCCCCACCCCACCCACTCTGACCAGCTGCCACCCGGTGGAAGATGGGGCTCACCCTGGTCTGAGGGCTCCAGGAGGGGAAGATCCCACCAATTCCTAGCCGAGGCGACCCACCCAAGGGTGGAGGTAGGACATATGGGCACCGTCCAGCATCTCACGGCAACCTCAGGGTCCGTGTGGGGATGTCAGGGCTGGGGAAGAACATAAAGGGCTGGCCCAACCCTTCTTTCACAGAGACGCCGGAGCCCAGAAGAGGCAAAGGGCCAACTGAAGCACGTTAGCAGCAAAGCCGAGCCCAGACTCCAAACACCCAGCTACTACCCTCGGCTCTTCCACTGCCCCCTTCTCTCTCCCACCCACCCCCGACCCAAAGCACAGCCAGTTTGAGCCCCTCTTCTTTCCCCTCCCTCCTTCAGGAAGCTGAGCAGACAGATGCAGGGGCCCAGACCCGAGCGAGGAGCAGGATGAGCACAACTGAGTGAAGGCTCAGTTCTTACAACCAGTCAGCCCATATTACTGAGCAGCCCACCCCTGACTGGGCCCTGATGGTCTGAGCCCACAGAGGAAGGGACTGCCCAGCGAGTGCCTGTGTGAGTCTGAGTGCAGCGGGGTGGCAGGGAGAACGGTGTGCAGGGGGGGGGAAGCTGGGTATGAGGGAAATGGGGAGGGGCAGGGAAGCCAAGGGCGGAGTCCACTGTAGCTCTCACCTGCCCCCTCCCGTGGGCACCGGGGAGCCAGGGTCCCAGCAGAACTTGCTCAGAGGGTCGCTCCTCACCTCCTTGGTCAGGCCCAGCCGCCCCAAGGGAAGGGCTGCCCCGGGAGAGGCGACTTGCTTATTGTCCCCCCTCAGGGACTGCCCTGGGCAGTGGGCAGCAGAAAGCTCGAGACAGAGAAGGAGAAGTTGTGAGCGACTTCCTGAGCGGGGCAGCCCGAGTGGAGGTTCTCACACCCCCTGGGTTTCTAAGGAGGAAGAACAGTGGGGGCGCCGAACACACAGGAACACAGGACAGGTCTGCAAACGGGCAGGAAGTTTTCCTGGAGCAAAACCCGTCAAAACAGAATTCTTTCGCTGGGTAATATTTTCCTCCCTGCCCCTGTTGCCCATACTCAAACAGGTCTGTTGTTGTTTTCATAATCTGCGAGAGGAAATCGAGCCCCTTTCGGCAGAGACTTCAGGCGCCAAACCAAATCGCTCAACAGATACTCCCAGCTGGCTTCCCCTTCCCCTCTTCCTCCGAGTGGAAAGTTTGCGGGAGACGTTCACGTCATGCTCCCATGCGCTCCCTGCTCCTGGGGCTCTGGCCTGGGCGACGCAGCTGGGTGGCGACGGAGTGGGGCACGCCCATCGGGGTTCTGTGTGGGGAGTGGGGGCGGCAGCTAGCACGGCCTGGGCACCTGGCGTGGGCCGGGCATTCTGCATATGACCTAATGTAATCTTTTTTTTTAAGTTTTATTTATTTTTGAGAGAGAGAGAAAGAGAGAGCGCATGTGCATGAGCAGGGGAGGGGCAGAGAGAGGGAGACACGGAATCTGAAGCAGGCTCCAGGCTCTGAGCTGTCAGCACAGAGCCCGACGTGGGGCTCAAACCCACAAACCATGAGATCGTGACCTGAGCCGAAGTCGGATGCTTAATCCACTGAGCCACCCAGACGCCCCTGACCTAACTTAATCTTCACAGCAACCTACTGGTGGCCCCACTTGCATGTGAGGCAACAGGCTGAAAGAAGTTGAGTAAAACTTGCCCAAGGTCACAGGTGGTGAGGGGCAGGGCCCAGGTTTAAACACAGGTCTGTCTGAGTCCAAAGCTCTTCCCACTCCACTCCACGGCCTCCCTGAAACGTGCCCGGGACAGAAACCTCCCAGCAAAGCTCCGGGGGTATGGTACAGCCTAGAATGGAAGGCAGGTGTCGGAGAGCCTGGCGGCCCGGGGGCAGGGCCTGACCCGACTACACATGCTCAGATGCCCCATGGCTGGCTGGCAGCCCCACTGTCAGAGGCACTGATCCGAGCTGGGCATCGGAACTGCCACCCAGAGTAGTGGGGCTCGGGGCAAGTGGGAGGGAGTCCGGGGCATCTCGGGTCCACACCTACCTTCCTGCAGCTTCACACTCTGGAGGTAGAGGGGGTTCCTCAGGACGTTGCAGCGGCCCGGCTCATCTTCCTTGGTGAAGAGCAGCAGATCCGAGTAGGCAAATAGCGTCACCTGCATCGTGAAGGAGCAAACACAAGCGGCTGTTCTGCTGTCCCAGAGGCCAGGAGCCACAGCCTCCCCAGGATGTCTGGGCAAGGGGTCCTTGTCATCTCAGGCAGAAGTAGACTAGATCAGACTCTCAGTGTGGCGTCGGCCAAAGGCAGACACCTGATCCGCAATCAGACTTCCCCTTCTCTCTACGGTGTTCTACACCCCCACTCCTTATAGTGGGGAAAACAGCGTAACACAAGACCCTCACCTTTGGTGGCAGATGGCCCCTGCAGGTGTCTCCACAGCCCAACACCCCCCCCACCCCCAGGCCATCTTTCTGCCTAACCGCCCCTGGAATCTCCAGCCCAGTGCCACTGGCTCACTGCTGGCTTGGAGCCACCCGTGAGCTGAGGGATGTTTGCACATTTGCTCGGATTCTCCTCTAAACGTCTGGCTGAAAGAGCACACTGCACTTGGAATCAGAAGTCCTGAGGCTCCTACCCGACTCAGGAGCCGTGGAAACTTGGTTAGGGTCCCTGAACCCTCAGCTTCGGTTTTGTCATCCATATAGACACGGGACAGCCCCTGCCCAGGTCCCTCACAGGCTTCTTTCACGAGCCCTGTGTAGACTGTGAATCGAAGCATCATGCAATGTGAGTCCTTGCTGTCACATTCCTCGCGGATAATTTTAACTGCATTAATGCATAATCGGTTCAAGAAAAAGCCAGTTACTTACGCGCCAGTACAGACATGTATGGAACTTTTATCTCTTTTTTATGCACTAGCTGCTCCAAAAATAAAGGAGGAAGCTATTTTTAGACATTATAGGTAAACCAACAGGCATGCTCAGCATAGTTTCATGCTAAAAAAAAACCCACTTGATCCCCAAATGCCACTGAAGATTACACTGCTCTCTGTTTCGTAAATCCTGCAGTGGCCTTTAGTTAAAAGCAATAAAGATCCAATTTTACATTCTCCGAAGAGGCCAAAATATTATTAGTTATGTGAACTTCCCTTGGAGGTGTCAAAACCTGACATGTCACTTCTCGTGGGGTAAGCAGAGTCGGCCAGAGGGCTTTGCATGCATCCCCGAAGGCCACAGCCAGCGTGTACTGGACGGTTGCTGGAGTTTAAACAGTCAACATGTTGACATTTAGCTATCAGACTGTTAACAGACCTAACAGCTCCACTTCTGATGCCCTCTCCTACAGAAATACTTACGAGGATATATTAATGTGAAACCAGAAGGATGTTCTCAGTAGCATCTTTGCAATAAAAAAGTAAAGAACACAGATGCCCATCAAGAGAGGGTGGATAAAATAAATTATTCCCCCCTTCCCATGGTAGAATTGTATGCAACTGTGAAAAGAATAAAAGAAAGCTGTCCGGGCAGAAATTGCGTGGGCAGAGTGCCCACCCTGCACTATGTAAGTCAAATAGTGCAACGTGCAAGAATGCATCCAGTTTAGTCCAATCTTGTAAAATGGAACTGTCAATTTGTACTTTTGTCTATAATACTCACCACCACACTCTTCACTCTGGGGAGTAGAATTCCATACATTTCTGTTTAATTTGCACTGTATTGCAAGAGAGTCTATTACTTTCGAGATTTAAAAATATATAGGGGCGCCTGGGTGGCTCAGTCGGTTGGGCATCCGACTTCGGCTCAGGTCATGATCTCACAGTCTGTGAGTTCGAGCCCTGCGTCGGGCTCTGTGCTGACAGCTCAGAGCCCGGAGCCTGTTTCAGATTCTGTGTCTCCCTCTCTCTATGCCCCTCCCCCACTCGTGCTCTGTCTCCCTCTGTCTCAAAAATAAATAAACATTAAAAATATATAAATATTTTTCAAAGGACCTCTTGGCTCCTTGAGCACAGTGCAAACAGACATTTGAAGGCATCTGGGTCACAGAGACAATAGGGGTGTCCTTGAACAGGAGGCTCCCAGTGGCTCCAGCTTCTCCAATGGGGACCAAATACAAGAGCTCAGGAACCCTGGGCTGGGAGGGATCCTGGAAGTGACTCTTTCCAGCCCCCTTCCAGACCATAGTCCTGACCCACCACAGCCCAAAAGAAGCTCCCATCTGTTCAGTTCTTTCTTTCTGCTCAGTGCGTTTTCACTTGTAAATAACATGACTGCCTTTATTTATAGATGAGGACCCTGCAGCTCAGAGAGGTTAAGTGACCTGTCCAAGGCCACACAGCTAGGGCCATTGCCGAGGTCTAGCTGACCCCAAAGCTTTCACTATACGGAGAGGTAGCAATATGCCTACAGCTGTCCTGCCCCTGAATGTGAAAGAATCCAAACAGAGACCAAAACAGAAAAGCAAAGGAGACCAAAACTGAAGTCAAGGGAGGGGAAGAAGATGATCTAAGAGCTGAGAAGGATCTGAGGGGCTGATTCTCTGAGCAAACCTAGAGGCTTTCCCACTACAAAGAAACCTGGCAGTCACCTCCAGACCCATGGGGAAGCTGGTCGGGGAAGGGTCGGAGGAGGTGGTCTGTCAGGAACCTAATAAGTCAAAAAATGTCCCAGGCTCTGAGAGAGCTGGGTGGACGGCAACGGGAGAAGAACCACAGGCAAGGTGAGAAAGCTCCAGGCCACTACTCTGGCCCTGATTCCCAGAGCTGAGAATGTGGTCTAGACAGGAAGTGATTAAGGCATGAATGAAGAATTTCCCCAAAGGTCGGGTCAGGGAAAGGACAGAGCTGGCACACAGCAGGAGGCAAGGCAGAGGGGCAAGCGTGCCAGGGGAGGGCAGGTGGGCCTCTCTCCCAGGTCACCAGCACCGTGCTGGCCTTCCTCCAACAGAACCCACGGTGGAGTGATGCCCATCTCCACGGCCCAATTACCCCACTGCCTTCCACAAAAGGCCAGGGGGGCTGCCAGGCGTCTTCCCCACACAGGTTCCAAGGGCACATCTGTTTTCCCAAAGGGTCAAGTGTTGAGAGATTGCTTGGTTAGGAAATCCTTGCGACTTGGAGGGTCACTTCTCCCAAGCAGCCCTAAACAAGTTTTCTCTGGAGATCTTGCCTAAAGGCAGGGTTTGCCGAAAAGACCTCAGTGCCTTAGTTAATGGTAAACTCAGTGAGTCAGTGCATAAAGTGAGGGTGTGTCAATCCTGTGCCCCTGTGACCTCTAGCACGGGGCCTGACTACACAGTAGATGCTCAACAGCTCTTGTTTGAACGTGTAAGCGAGGCTACTCCAGAAGGCTGATTTGATCTCAGGGCCCATTAATCAAGTGTGTGACTTCTGGGAGGAGGTATGATGGGGGGCAGCTCAGTGCGATACTGCATCAGCTCACAGACGTTAGCACACAGGAGGACGCTTGGAGAAGAGATGGGAAGAACAAGGAGGAACATGCCAGGAATAAACGTGAGGGCAAGGGAGAACTCTCTACAATCTAGCACTTTCCAGGAACATAACCCATGCCTGGAGAGGCTGCCTCTACAGATCCAAAACTGGCTGGAAAGCCATCAGCTGGAAAGTTACAGGGAAGCCATCAGAACGGGCAACTCCTGAGGGCCCAATCAATGCTGCAATTCTACAAACTTATCCAAGCCCCTCTTGAATTGGTTTAGACTTTTGACCTCAAGATACCAAGATCCATGTATTTGCTTCCTAGCATATTTCATGAAAAAGACATATATTTATTTCACTTGTCTTTGTATCGCTTCTTTCAATCTTCAAAAGGGATCTCTGAGCTCTAAGGTACCAGAGATTCAGTAGACAAAGATTTTCTGGACAAACTGTGACTATAATCAGACTGTGGCTCCAACCATGTGCTTGCCAGTCTGTTTTTAAACAAACGTGCTGGAGGCAGCATGGGATCATGAAAGTGCTGCTGAGCCAGAGAGCAGAGACCCTTGAGTTCCAGTTAATCTCCCTAGAGCCTCAGCTTCCTCATCTGTAGAATGGGGACAACTGCGCCTCTCAAGAGGATACTGCAAGAGCTAATTTAAGATCTACTATGTAAAATGCGTGCACAGTGAGAATACACAGTAAGTGCTCGGTGTTTGAGCACCTAATGGCAAGAGGACAAACAAGAGAGCAAATCCAGACATACGTGTGTATTTCAGGATGACTGTCATTTCTGCCTTCCTCTGGGTCTTGTGGATTTACAGCCACACCTCACTTTCGGACCGTTGGCCACCTGACTTAGCTCCACCACACTTACTCACCAAGCACAGTTCCAAGTGACTTCTTGTTCCTAAAACTCAAATCCCCCCTCACCAAGACGAAGTTTTACTCTCTCACACGCAATTCAGAAGATATGCAAAGGTTCCTAAGAAAGGTCCCCATGAGTAAGCTCAAAGCCCGTGTGGGAGAAATAAGCATGCAGTCTCCCCAGGGAGTTCCCGTGAAAAAGAAAACACTCATTTGGAACATATGAGTTCTGGTCCTCTTGTTGAACACACACACACACACACACACACACACACACACACACACAAGCAGCCTCCTGCTTAGCCACAATTACACATAATGTCCCAGAATGCCAGAATGCTGAGGTTGAACGGGCCCTTAGAGACCAGCCAACCACAGCTGCCTCTAATACACACACCCTCACTGTTCAGATGAGGGCACGGAGGGAGGACGGAGAAGTCACAAGCCAGCCAGCAGCAGAACAGGAGCTGGCTATATGCTTCCTGCCTCCTCCAAGTTTCCTGATCATTCTACCACCCCAAGCTGTCACTCAGCTCAGCCAAGCCCCACTGCCGGCCTGATGAACAGCAAGCCCCAGGTAGTCCAGTCAGATTCCAGGGCTCCAACTTCTGTGCCACACAGACTTCACAGGACTGAGCCGGCTCTGGGGATTGTGTCGGGGAGGGAGATTCCCCCAGTTAGAGATAAGCAGAGGCCGGCTCCCAGGAAGAATGGCATGATCTCCACACCCAGGCCTCAGCTGGCAGAGCTGGAGCCCAGAGGATTTGGGATTTGGGTTAGTACGGACCCAGAAAACCTGAGTAAGTGATGTTCCTTCAAAAATCCTCTTTGGCTAACAGCTCTAATCTTCTTACCTACAAAGTCATTCATCACAGCTGGGGTGAACTGCCATCTCTCCTGCTCCTTGGGGGAAGTTGGCATAAACAATGGGATGTCTTGAGGGGCTGGAAAACTTTCTAACCATCAAAGATGAACCAGACAGCTTTGAGAGGTAGTGAGTTCCCCATCGCTGGAGATGTACAAGCAAAAGCTGGGCAGCCATTCGGTAAGGAGGGGGATGGAAGGGGAGGAGGGTGGAAGACTTCAGGATTTTTCTATCCTGAGACTGTACAATTCTAAGACCACCAGGAAGAGAAAAGTTAGGGGCCTGGAGGATGCCGGTGAAACCCCACCTGGGAAACACGTGTGTGAGGCTTACCTCGACAGCCTTGTTCCTCCCCTCGTACAGCAGCAGCTCCTCAGACAACAGGAGTGTCCGGGCAGGGTTACAGAGATCTAAAGGCTGAAAACAATGTGGGCAGTTCAGAGAAGTCCAACGGAGATGGGGTGTGGGGAGAGGCAGCTTGCCAGAGCCAGCCACAGAGAACCCTCTCAACTGACAACAAGAAACCTCCAGCCTCCCCCCACCCTGGGAGCCCAGACGCCCCCTCACACACAGGTGGAAACAGAAAGACAGATGCTCTTGTCCTGAGCGGAACTGGTGCTGCCACCCTCCCCACCAAGCCTCACTGTAAGAGCCACACTGTGGCAGGAAGTCCGACCACATGTTTAAGCCCTCGCAATCCTTCCCCCAGCTCCCTGACTACACTGGGCTCCAGGGCCCTGCCAGGCCCCACTCTCCTCCATCTGTCCTGTTCAGGCCTCATGGGAAAGTCCCTGCTGCCAGGCCCAGGCTCTCAGGACACCTTCCTGAGAGCCTCATGCCAGATTTGGTCACTTAAGTCCCTTCAGAGCCAGGCCAGTCCCTGCTTGAGTTAACGGACTCCTTTGTAGCCGTCAGTCCCCAGGGACCAATTCCCACCCAGAATTCCTACCCGCCCCAGCATCCTGCCTCATACCCACTGAGGAGCCCTTTGCCCAGCCCAGAGAAAGCTCCCTAAGATCTGGATTACCCAGCAGGACTTATTCTCTGTGAATGTATATTTATAACGTGGCTTCCGGGTTACCTGAACCAAGAAAGGTGATGGAAGAAAGATAATGGGACAAATGTCATCTATACACAACAACCTGGATGGATCTCACAAGGAACGTGAGGCAGAAGAAGCAAGGCCCCAGAAGAGGCCAAACAAAACATGTGACCTGGGAAAGTACACGTAGATGGTAAAAGGAAGGGAAAGCCAGGAAATGACTAGTGTGGAGTCAGGCACTACGATGAGGAAGAGACATGTGCAGCCTCTGCAGTGGCAGCAACGGCCTGTAGCTGTCCCTTCGTGGACACCTGCTTTGCAATTATTCGTTACTATACTGGTTCACGCGTTGGCTTGTATACTTTACAATTTAAAAGTTGTTATAATGTTTTGAAAACGAATTTTAAATTTTTTAACAAAGATCTTAAAATGAAAGTGAAAAAGAATCCCTGTGGATGCCAAGACCTTGGTGGTTCCATCCTGAGAAAGAGAAAAAACGAAAAGAAAAGGCAGGAGTCATCTGGGGAGAGGTAGGTCACCTGCCAGTGATGTGGTGCATCCTGACAAAGTGTGAGTTCTAACATCCACTGGACAGTGACAGTTCCGGAATGGGATGCCAGGGAGACCAGAGAAGGAAGGCATGGTCAGAAATGAGGCCCTTGGGGTGGGAGGGTTGGGGCGCCTGGGTGGTTCAGTCAGTTGGGCATCCGATTCTTGATTTCAGCTCAGGTCATGATCCCACGGTCATGGGATCGAGCCCGCATTGGGGTCCGTGCTGAGCCTGGAGCCTGCTTGAGATTGTATCTCCCTCTACCGCTCCCCTGCTCTCACTCTCTCTCTCTCTCTCTCCCTCTCCAAAAAAACAAAAACAAAAATGAAAAAGAAGCCCTTGGGTCTATGTCATCTCTATGTTGCTGATGAAGAGGACCAACTAACACAATCTTTCTAGAAAGCAATTTGTCAATATATATAAAGAGTCTTTAAAATGTTTATGACCCATGACCCTGTCATTTCACTTCTAAAGATCTCTTCCACGGAAAATAATCCGAGGGGCAGGTCACAGGCAAGGACTTTCATCACAGAGTTGTTTACAATAGCAAAGGAAGTAAACGGAAGAATATCCAAGTAGAGAACCAGTTAAAGACAGATGGTACGGCCAGAGAATAGAATAGTGTGCAATCACCTCAAAAGAAAGGCTCAGAGAGAATTTAGTGATGTGGGAAATGTCTGTGCTACAATTTTCATTTAAAAAAGGCAGAAGGATAGAAAAATGTGCAATGAGATCGGTTTAGCTTTCTTTCTGAAACGTGTATATGCACACACAAAAGACACCTAGATGTTCACACTGCTGGTGTCTGGGTGGTGGAAGACACGAAGGTTTGGAAATGGGGAGGAAGAGAAGGAAGAAGCAGAGGGAGAAGCAGGAGAGGGGAGATGTAAATGAATCTTGGGCCACCAGCGAATCCTGGAATCCTGGCCAGGCACGTTTGTGAAGACCGAGGAGGCCAGACAAGATGCCAGACCTCAAGGCTCTCCCTTGGCCATTTCCAAACAATGAACCACTGGATGAGCCAGAAAGCAGAAGCCTCAGCAAACAGGCCCCGTGACAATGCAACAAATAGCTGGAGTGTGCCTGTCCTGGCCCCAGAGAAAGGGAAAGTCAGGAAAGGGAGCAGGGAGAAAATCCTCCTGGTGCTCAGCTTCCCTGCCCCCACCCTCCTGGAGACCTCTGCCCCCTCAGTATAACCCCTAGAATCCTGAGCACCTGCACTCTTCTTTCCCCAAAGGGGACCCTCCTGGAACGAGGCACCATCCCCGAACCCTGGGGTGAAGGACCCTCCTCTTTCTCATCTCCTGAGGGAGCCCATGGGGCCAGCTACTAGCTCACCTGAACAAAGACCGGGAACACCAGGACCTTGGGGGCCAGGGTGACATAGGTGCCATAGCTTGAGTGTGGGGTGTGCGGCCTCATGACTGGGCAGTTCTGGTAGTTCCCATGGCCCTTCATGGTCTGCACTGTCTTCATCAGCCGGGACTTCTTCCCCAGGCCTGTGTAGGACTTCCCTTTACTGGGACCACCTGATTCTGTGGAACAGAAATGGGGGACCATGAGCCATTTCCACGCAAAGCCATCCCTGCATCACCTGCAAAGACATCCTTTCCGCAGAAACGGGGAACACAGACTCAGCCAGTCCATCACCATTTACTGAGCATATGCTACATGCAGGGCCCTATGCAAGGTACTGGGAACAGAGCGGGGCCTCAGAAGGGCCTCAGGCCTCAAGGAGTTCCCTCACACTCTAATGGGAGTTACACATAAACAAGCGACTCCAGGACTCAGAGATGGAGCTGGCAACCACCAGCTAGGCAAGGGGCACCGTCCAGTGTCCAGAATCCGAATCAGACTTACCAGTTTGGCCTCATACTTTTCAAAATTGGGAAACCTCTCCTATTTGAAAAATCAGACGAGCTGACCTCACCAGGCCCACAGTCCCACGTAGAAGCATCCGTCAGTTGGACTGCCCTGTGTGTCAGATGCGCGCTCTCCCTGCCGCCACCATTCCCACAGCTCCCTAGACATGCCCAGCACAGCTCACCTGTTACATCGCCCCCCAGGTCCCTCGGACAAAGGGACTGGAGGTCCAGTGGTAACCTGGGCTTCCCCAGGCTGTATGGGAGCCTTCTCTCTATTAGCCACGGGGGCGGGGACGGCCTGGCTCACGGAAGTCAGTCTATAATGAGCGGTGCACTTGCTGCCCCAGGTCTCGGGAAAGAGCGCCAGCTCTGAAGCCACATGGCTGTGCCCAGACCCCTTTCCTCTCTGCTTACTAGCTTGGTGACCTTTAGCCACTCACTTCCCCCACCCTTAGAGACTTGCTTTCCTCCGCTGCAATAATATTACCAAGTTCAATGGGTTGCTGTGAGCATTCAATGAGATGCTCCAAGTAAAGCCCCACAATGCTGCCTGGAACCCGGTAAGTGCACCAGAAAAGTTAGCTGCTAACTTATTGTGGCTCTTGCTGTTGTGGTTCCTCCACTTGGAAAAGCAAGTCAATCAGGTGCCCCACAGGCTAAAAATCCTAGGCTTCACTGCAGCCAGAAGATACTATGGCTGGCCACCAACTCACCATTATTCTAATCAGGAAAAGGAGAGAGAGAAGGAAGCACCTTCAGGGAAGAGAGCAGAAGGCTGCCCAGCAGGGGACACTGCTGGACATACACCCCCAACAGAGCAAGCAGTAGCAAGCAGGTCTTTCTCGTGCCCTGTCCACCGGGCGGAGGCGCAAAGCACAGAGTAGCTAAAAAGTCAGGGATTCTTAGGTGTGAGCAGGTAGGAAGCCAACTTCAGATCCTCCCGCTCTGCATACACCTGGGCCCCCTCCGAGGGGCTCCTGCTGCCTGGTGGGCAACTGACCTGGATGCCTGGCCCATGTCCCAGGACCCAGGTCCCTTTCCACCACTCCCCTGTCCCGGCAGCCAGGGGGCGAACAGGTGGTCTGACCCCAGCTACCTCTGGGGGAAGTTCCCCACCAACGCGAGGTCCATGGCCTCAAAGGAAAAAACTCAGTTCGGAAGATCTCACACTTATTTCCTCCGCCCACCGCATGCCCCTTCTCCCCGAGCAGGGTGAGAAAAACAAGTCAGCTCCCCCATCACAAGTGACCACCCATCACAGCCATAACTTGGGGGCAGGACTCAAACCATAATAACTTAAACCACTTCCTGCCTCTTTGAGGAGTGGCTTAGAGAAGAGTAGAAAGGGTGGGGGAAGGGGACAGATGCATGGAACTAGTTAGCTAGCTCCTACTCTGATCTGGCCATGGACCTCAGCCCCAGGGGGGTCTGTGCCCTTTGCTGAAAGAGCCCATCCTGGGTCTCAAGAACTGCACTGGATTTGAGCTGGTCAAGAAACTTGAACTTGAGCCCTGGCTCCCCCAGACTCTGGCTGTGCAACCCTGAACAGTTTCCTTCCTCCTCTGAGCTAGAGTTTTCTCCTCTGTTAAGTGGGGCTGGTGGGGGGCTCTCACGACAGGCCTGAAGGGAAAGGGCTTCATGAATGGTACCAGAGTGGGGTGCACAGGGGATTATCACAAACCCAAGCCGACAGATAATAGACGCATCGGGGCTGGTGTTAGGACAGGGCTGCTGGGCCTCAAACCATACTGTGAATGAGGTCACAGGGTCAATCTGAAACTAGACAGTCTATCTGAACATGACCAAGCCTAGACCAGAGATGGAAAAACCACACAAGGCTGACAAGTGAGGGACTGGGGCAAAACAGACCAAAATTAAAGGGTACCATTTGCTGATGCCAAAATCTGGGCCCTGAAGGTCCAGTCTCAGGCTTGTACAAGAATCTATGTCTTCCCTTCCCTAGCCCAGCTGCACACACAGGGTCGTCACAGCACCTTCGCCTTGGGCCTACAGAGCCAAAAATAAGCCGTGTGACATGCCTCTGCCTTCAGGTAGGAAAAGTCTGCTTAGCCCCATTTTATAGACCAGGCAACTGAGCCCTGGAGTGGTTGGGTGACTTTCCAGGGACATCTGGCCAGTTTATGGTACAAAGCAAGATCAATCCAACCTATGCAACAGTCATGCCTGGGAGCCCCATCTCCACACACCCTGGATCACCTGTGATAAATGGGCATGACTCTCCAAAAAGGATTCTCTAAACTATCTTTTTTAAAAAAACAGTCCAGTTTGCAACGGAGCTGCTGAGCTCTGCAAAGTCAACCCCCTTGACTTCCCACCCGCTACCTCTTAACATCCTCTGGTCCAAGCCCCAACATCGCCCCTTTTTGCTAGGACACCTGCTTCACTGACCAAACACAGTAAGTACTCGGCTTTGCTCTGGCTTCCGAGGCGAGCCCTGGCAGCCATCCCACTCTGGCAGTGGAGAATCTGAGGCTGGGCCCCTTCGAAGGGCAGGGGACAATGCTGAGGGCCCCAGCGGCCCTGGGGAACATGCCAGCTACAAGCAGCAAGTGCCCTGGGCCTCAGAATGGTACCAGATCCCGTTCAACTCTGGACGGCTCCATCCTGCCCCATGAAAGGAGCCTGGGCAGCCCAACCAGAGGAGGAAGCACAAGTCGGCACCGCGGTGACAGCCCCAGCCTCTGGAGAACCCCAAGTGTGTTTAAGGAAAGGTTCAGTTTCACCCCTTCCTCTGAAATCCAGGACTTGGGGCCATGAAGACTTGATGGTTGACAAAGAGAAAAGATGTTCTTGTATACCCAAAAAAACTATCGTCATGGAGAATAAACGAAGGAAGGTCAATTCTTAATACAATGCATTCAAAAAGCCACCGTTGTAAATTAAAAAAAAAAAAAAAAATGGGGGCGCCTGGGTGGCGCAGTCGGTTAAGCGTCCGACTTCAGCCAGGTCACGATCTCGTGGTCCGTGAGTTCGAGCCCCGCGTCAGGCTCTGGGCTGATGGCTCGGAGCCTGGAGCCTGTTTCCGATTCTGTGTCTCCCTCTCTCTCTGCCCCTCCCCCGTTCATGCTCTGTCTCTCTCTGTCCCAAAAATAAATAAATAAATAAATAAATAAATAAATAAATAAATAAAAAAGCCACCGTTGTTATTAACACCGTCATCATGTCCTTACTTGTCCCTCTCTCTCTCCACAGCTTTGATGACCGGGCCCTTCTTGGTTCACTAAATCTGTGGATACAGGTTGGGAGGACACCAAGAGGCATCTCTGAGGCCAAGAAGGAATCAATCCCACACCACCAGCCCACTGCTGGCAACACACCCCTCCAGCCCCCTTCCTCTGTGACCAGCCTTCCAGCCCTAGAAGCAACCAGCCAGCATCATTCTCCTTTACTCAGTCACTCAGCAGAAATTGTACCGAGTACCTGCTGTCTGCCACACCCTGGGTCCGGCACTGGAGACACAGAGATGGGGCAGCCCAGGCCCTGCCCTTAATGAAGTCACCATTTAGCAGTGACATCTCCACTCTAACCTAATGCGCTGACTAAAAGCTTTTTAAGAACTCAGTGTTGAATAACTATCAGACTCCTCTCCAGAAGGAACGCAGATTCATTTCCAACAGACCAGGCCTACCCACCCGAATGGCCTACCCTGGAGAGAATAAAGATGCCTTCCATCAGCAGCTCTGGGCCTGATGGGAGCCCTTTACCCTCCCGAAAGGCGCAGGTACTTTTCCAAGAACCTGCTACCAGCCAGCATCGACTTCACGCCGCTGTTGGGGAGGGAGGCAAGGAAGCGAGTTTGCAAGCGGCTGGGAAAAGGCCCCTCTCAAGGAAGGAAGTCAACAGGTATTCCGTAGGTGCTAAAGGGCTCAAGCATAGGACCACCAGGCAAGGCTGGTCACAGCTTTCCAGACACCAGCTGGACTCCAGTCAGCTGGACCCTGGCAGGCACGTAGGCACATTCCCTATAGGAGCGCCCAGTCAGCTGCGGCACCAAGACTGGTATCTCCCTTCCTGGGAGAAGGACCTGGGTTTTTTGTGTTTTTTTTAAGTTTATTTATTTATTTTGAGAGGTGGGGGAGGGGCTGTGACAGGGGGAGACAGAATCCCAAGCAGGTTCCTCGCAGTCAGCGCAGAGCCCAATGCAGGGCTCGAACTCACAAACTGTGAGATGGTGACCTGAGCCAAAATCAAGAGTCGGTCACGTATCCAACAGAGCCAACCAGGCACCCTGAGAAGACCCTGGTTTTGAGCTCAGCTTCTTTCCCTGGATCTTAAAAAATAGGGACGGGGGTGGGACGGCGCCTGGGTGGCTCAGTCAGTTGAGCATCCGACTTCGACTCAGGTCATGATCTCGTGGTTTGTGGGTTCGAGTCCCACGTCGAGCTTTGTGCTGACAGTGCGGAGCCTGCTTGGGATTCTCTCCCTCTCTCTCCGCCTCTCCCCCAACTCATGCTTTCTCTCCCTCTCTCAAAATAAATAAACTTTAAAAAAAGATAGGGTCAGGGGCGCCTGGGTGGCTCAGTGGGTTAAGCGTCGGAGTTCGGCTCAGGCCATGATCTCACGGCTTATGAGTTCAAGCCCCGCGTCGGGCTCTGTGCTGACAGCTCAGAGCCTGGAGCCTCTTCAGATTCTGTGTCTTTCTCTCTCTCTGTCTAGAGGCTTCTGCATAGCCTCTCTCAGTGGGCAGACAACTGCCCCTCCCGACAACCCTCTGAGGTGGAAATCATCAGCCCCATTTTATAGATGAAGAATCCGAGGCTCACTGAGGGAATATGAATTGCTCACGGCCACACAGCTCTGATTTGAGCCCTCCCTGCCCCACTTCCGTGCAGGCCCGACCACGGTGCCTGTGGCACCTAACATATATTGGTTGCTCAGTAAAAGTGAGTGAATCCCAGTTGGATGCACTATCTCCTGGGCTGCTGTGGGAAGATCCCTTCTTCGTTCTCAGCTGAGGCTCCAAGGATGAAAGACACTGGTTCAGTGAGGGAGGGCGGGTGTGGGGAGGAAAGACGGTCTGTGTCAGTATGCTGGGGATCTTACAACTGGCCTCACATCTCCCTGGGGCTGGGAGGGCACAGCAGCAGAGGACAGACCCACCTTCGGGGATGGCATCCTCCTGGTACAGAGGCCGCAGCAGCTGCAAAGGAAGACAGAAGAATCGCATCAGCTCGGCTCCAGGAACGGGGAGGGCCAACCAGGCGGGCTGCTCACCCACCGCCCGGGGATAGGAAAGGAGGAAAAATAGCGGCCAGGCTAAGGAGCACAGGGAGGTGCTTGGAGGGATCAGAGATTCCAGAATCTTCTAGAATGTTAGGGTTAAACAAGGTTTTAGCTTTCATCCAGTATAACCCCTAGGCTGAGTCCCCAACTTTCTGGATGGCGGCTGGTTCCGAAGTGTCTTCTAGGGAATACTGGCACTGCGGGACCCTAAGAGGCCTGCCGTACAGCTGTACCAGCAGGGGAATTCCGAAAATGCTGGGTTAAACCGTCCTCTACTGCAGGATACCCTCAGAGCCTCGAGTAACCTACTCCATCCACATGGGGAATCTTGTCCAGAAGAGGAGGAGAGTTTGGGTTAGTCCTCAAACTTATTTGACCTCAGACACTTCTTTCCCAGAGTATCTCACGGGATTAACGTTTTGGGGCATGAACTCCGGCACCCCATCATGCCATCGGGCAGTGTCTGCTTTCACACCTCCCCTGACAGGGGGCTCACCCCTATCACAGCGGCCTATCCCCCTGTAGAAAAAGCCCAGACTGGCAGAAAGCTCTTCCTTCTTTTGAGGTGAAATCTTCCACCCTATGACATCCCCTGGCCCTGGATCTGTGCCCGGAGGCCACAAAGACCCATTGCTCTCTTTCCCCCCGGAACAGCCCTGGGGCAGCCAGAGTTAACACACACCCCGCCTCCTCACTGGCACTCCCAGCCCCTTGCAGGCTCCTCCCTGCATGCTCTTGTGAGAGGCCAGCGCATGCTCATCACCTTCTCCGAACCCGCTGTCCATACCTGGCTCCCAGGGTTCAGTGGGGCCAGGATGATGTAGTTGGGGTCAGTGGAGGCGGTGGCACGGGACAGCGCAGGCAGGGTGTGCTGGCCCCCGCGCTTGGCCACCTCTGTGTAGCGTTCCCAGCCACCGAGTAGTAGCCCGTCTGAACTGTCGCACACCAGGTGACAGCTGTGGCGCTGCTCAGGCCGTGCCTGGGCCCCGTGGGTGCAGTTCTTCTCCCGCTTATTGGGGGGCGACTGGAGGTCGTGCGTCGACTTGCAGGAGGCCCGCCGCAGGACCCCGCCGTCTGGCCCCGGCTTGACCTGGGGGACCATGCGCCACACGAGCAGGATGATCTCACTGGGGCAGCTCCTAGAGTTGGCAGGGGGAGGGGTCACACAGAGAAGTTGAGTTAAGGGTAGGGTCTAAAGGGCAGAGAAGATGGGTGGGGGAGGGGGAGAGAAGCCCCAGCGGTCAGGCAGGAAGGGAGGTAAGAGGCCACCTCAAGCCGAGACAGCGAAGGGGTCCCTTAGGTCAACTCTAGTTGACTGGCAGTGGCTGAGAAGGACCCTGAGGCCACGGCCAGGTGAAACGAGAGTACCAAACTCAACCAGTGATGTGGGTCATGGGCAAAGTATAAGCAAGGGAGGAGCCAGCAAGCCACCTACGTGCCACCCCGTCTCCAGTCATTCTAGAAACAAACGTAAAATGGGTCATGAGAGTTTTACCCCAGCGGGTCCAAATGTAGGGGACCCAAACACTCCAAAGAATAATTTCTCAAGTGCGCAAGTGAAACATTCCCAACATCTACACGTCCTTTAGAAACAACGGGAAAATAACGAGCTGAAGTAGAAAGTGACGCCCTGGAGCCGCGCCGTAAGCCACAGGGTCAGTTTGAGAGCTTCTTCCCCGCTATTTGCTCCAGGATCCAAAACTGCTCCGAGCCTGAACCTTCCATTTTCGGGCCAAGAAACCCATCCCCTGAGGAGCAAAGTGAATTGCTCACAGCTGCGAGGAGGAGGGGGCGGGAGCCGCCTTGTGCCCAGGGCAGGGGGTTTGGGGAGGTGTGCCATCAGCCCGAGGCCCAGAGCTGCCCACCGCCCCTGTCACCGGATCTCATGCGCCAGCTCCACGCATTTCCAGTGCTCCACAGGCCTCTCGTTCAGCTGTAGCACGGTGTCCAGCTGCTGCAGCCCTGCCCGCTCTGCCGGACCCCCTGCACGGACAAAAAAAAGCCGCCTGAGGGCTCCCGAAGCCCTGACACGCCAATGACACGACCCATGAGATGACCTAGAGTCATGGCCCCCGCGGCGGCCTCAACAAGTCTGGCCCTCTCTGTTTCCTCATCTGCGAAATGCAGGGCCAACCTCAGTGGCTCGCGGGGGCCTCGGAGGGAGGCACCCGTTCGCCCTCACGTCTTCTCTGCCTGCTCACTCCTCGGCCCGTCCACCCTTCCAGCCAGGCCCCCACCTCGCTCTCACTCTCGCTCTCGCTCTCGCTCTCACTCCCCAAGGGTTCCCCCCCCTCCTCCCCCGAGAACCCTTCCTTGTTGCCAGGCTCAGACACTTCATTCATTCTTTAACACCATTCCCTGAGTGCCCGCCTTGTGCCGGTCCCCATGCAGGCACGGGGGGGACACACCCCGATCCCCAAGCCCTGGCTTCCCCTCTGTGAAAAATAGGGAGAGCATGCCTATTTTTAGTGCTAATCAGGCTTGGAATAGGATAAAGTACCGATTCCAAATAAAGTCCATAAATGACTCTCATTTTCCCATGCAGCCCTTACTGAAAATGTAGGTTTAGTTCCTGTTTAACATGACTGGGAAACAAAATATAAAAAACCTATTTTCATTTTGATAAAAACAAAAAAAAAAATTGTGAATCTATTTTCATAGACCTCAGTTTCATGTGTGGACATTTAAAAATAGTATTCTTTGGTTTTGAAAAACGAGGACACTGCTCCAGGTTGGGGCTCCCCTTTCAGCTCCAGCATCTTGTTTGCAAAGCCAGGTGCATGGTGAGGGGAGCGGGACCGGCATCACCCAGACGCTCACTTACCAGAATCCACAGCCTGGACTCGAACCGGAGAGTCACAGCAGATGGTGAAGCCAAAGCCGTCCTTCCCCCTCGGGATGGTGATCTAGGACACAGCCCCGCCCAGTTACTCCCAGAAGCCACAAGGCTGCTGCCTCTGCTCCAGGGTCGAGAAGCCCACAGGCCCTACCCCAGAGCCACCCTCCTCTCCAAGGGAGCTAGAGCCAAGAAGGAGGCTGGCCAGCTCTTGCCGTTCCTATCTTGGCCCAGGCGGCTTGAGCACTGGTTTGTGGGCCAAGCAGGAAGGCTGGGAACTCAGGAGGTAAAGCCAGGCTGACCCAGCAGGGCCTAGGATGGACAGAGCCTTGGAAGTGCAAACCTCACCTTCCTCAGACCCCACAGACACACGGTCCAGTCCTTTACCAAAGAGCCCACTGGACCTGCACATCTCCACCTCGGTCCCTTCCTTCTTCCTCCCCACCACCCGCCCCCCCTCCCCCCGGGGATTCACAGAGCATCTGTCCAGGGCTGGCCCTGTGCAGAAGGCCCAGAAACAAAGCCCACCTGGTTGCTACTCTCCCACGGCACAGGGGAGGGAAGAGAAGGACACGTGTACTCACAACCTCCGGCCAAGGGTCAGGGGACAAGTGCAAGGGTTCTCAGGGAAGTCCATTGCCGGGGCCTCAAGGCATCCAGTGAGGGCTCCCAGGTGAGGAGGCAGGCAAGGGCACAGACGGGCCTCCTGAGTGAACCTGAACTAGCCACTGACCTCACTGTGCCTGCTGCATGGCAGATCCACAACCCTACTTTCAGAAGTCCCAGGAAGGGGCCCTACCACCTGGATCTTTTATTTTATTTTTTTTCAAGTTTATTTATTTAGAGAGAGACAGAGAACACTAGTTGGGGAGAGGGGCAGAGAGACAGGGACAGAGAAGCCCAAGCAGCCTCCACACTGTCAGCACAGAGCCTGATGCAGGGCTCAAACTCACAGACCATGAGATCACGACCTGAGCTGAAACCAAGAGTCGGACATTTAACCAATGGAGCGACCCAGGCTCCCCAACCCCCTTTTTAAAAAGTAGGCTCCACACCCAATATGGGGCTTGGACTCACGACCCTGAGATCAAGGGTCAGATGCTCTGCTGCCAACCAGGCAGCCCTCGGATCTCTTTCCAAAGCAACACAAAATTATCAAGCTCCTGATGCATGCCTGGTTCTGCTGAGGTATCAAGGCATGGGGGGGCCGGTCTTTGGGTCCTAGAGGGTGACAAGAATATGCAGATCTCTCCAAAATGAAGGACACAACATGCACCAGAGCCGAGTATGAGGACAGAGCTGGGAACAGTTCTTTGTGCTTGACTTTGGACGGCAGGCTTGGTGCAAGGCAGGCTCGGTGCGCGGTAGGAACTCAGCAAGTGCTTAGTGAGGACAGCCCAGCACTGTCCCACCAGCAGCAGGAAACTGTCGGGGTGCAGTGCTGTCTGCTAGCCGGTTCAATTCAGCCTTGCTCCCCTCCTGCATACTGCCAGTTAGACTTTGGGTGGGGTACGGACAGCCCAGACCTTGCCTCCCCAAAGAGCAACTCCAGGCTGCTCTGAGCAGGTTTATGAAAGCTACAGACCTAAGAGGGTCAAAGTCAGAAAGGGGTTGAGCGGGGCCCCAAGAGACTCCCTGGGAGAAGTGGACATGGAGGGGGCCCTGGTGAGGCACAAGGGGGGCAGGTCGAGAAAGAAGCCAGCTCAGCAAGCTGGAAAAGGTCGAGGGCCAGTGGCCTTGTCAGTACACTCGTGTCTCCTTCCTTTAGGGGTTGTCTCTTCAAGGCTGGGCACCTGGCATTCACCTGCCAGCTGTCCCGAAGGCCAGGCATGAGGAAGGGGAGGGCCGGGGGACCCAGGGTGACCAAGGCCCTTGGAGGCTGTCGGGGAGGCCCCTGAGGCTCTGCTTCCCACCAGCCCTGGGCCTGGATTCAAAGCGAGTTTGTAAAACAGGAAATCTGACAGACAAGGGGAAGGGGGAGGGGGCAGGAAAATACCCTGTTCCCATAAGAATTCTGGGAAAACACGCAGCTAAGACAGGAAGAGAAAAAAAATGGAAAGAAAGAAAGAAAAACAAACCGTAGAGTGAGTGTGAAAAGCCCAGGCTGGGCTGAGGGAAGATGTCAGGAGCCTGATCCACTCCATGTGACTCACAAGGACTTCAGGGGGCCTCTCAATCCATCCTCAGCCCAAGCAGAAGCTGGGATTACAAAGTCTTTCTAGACCTTTCCCAGTCCTACCCCAGCAAGGACCACAGTCCTCTTGCCTGGGATGACAGCTCTGCAAACAGGTCCTAACACCGATGGGCTCAATGCGAACAGTTTGGGAACTGGCCCCAGAGCTGAATCTGGAGAGAAGGCGTGTGCTCCCACAAAACAGCCTCCCCCTCCCACACCCTGGGCCCCTCCAGGCAGGACTATGGGCTGAGCCCCCTGGGCCTTCCTAGGCACCAGCCTAAGAAGAACCAGCCCAGGAAAGTCTAAGCCAGCTGGGGGCTGGGAAGGAAAGGGAAAGGGAAAGGGTGCCAGGAAGCAAGCTCCCCTCTGGGCTCAGTGTGACAAGGGGGACCGCACAAAGGAGGCAGAATTATGCTCTGTCCATCATGAGCCCTGGGGACAATGCCCAGGGAACCTGATCATCACTGCAGCCCCGAGGAGTACTCAGGGCTGGTTTTAGCATGCCCATGGCACAGAGAAGGAAGCTGAAGCTACAAGTAGCCCTGCTCTCAGTCCTCCTCTGTGACCTGGGGCCTAAGGATCAGGAGGTGAGGGGAGCAGTTCCTGGCAGAGGCCATCCTTCCTGGAGGTGGTTCTTGCTCTTTCCTGTCCAAGGCAGGGACCGTCACTGCTCCCGGCTCTCACCCAGGCTAGCACCTCACCTCTGCCCTCCTGCCTGCTTTCTGATCCCCTGTCACGCCCAGACTTCCACCCGAGTCCCTGACTGCCACTGTTGACTGAACACTTCCTAGATGTCCATCCCAGGCGCTGCACAGGCACTCTGTACACAGCCTTCCATTCGCCTCATAGCACCGTCACTGGATATTACCATCCCAACTCCACTGATAAGGAAACTGAGGCTCAAGAGCTACAGCTAAGGGCACTGTAGAGAGCTGGGGCGCCTGGGTGGTTCAGTCCATTAGGCATCTGACTCTCCATTTCAGCTCAGGTCATGAGCTCACAGTTTGTGAGTTTCAGTCCTGCATCAGGCTCTGTGCTATTGGTGCAGAGCCTGCTTGGGATTCTCTCCCCCTCTCTCTCTGTGTGCTCGCTCGCTCGCTCTCTCTCAAAATAAATAAACTTTTTAAAAACTTAAAAAAAAAAAAAGAAAAAAAAGAGGACAGGGCTGAGTTTGAGCCAGGTCTAGCAAAAAGCTGGTGCCCAAATACTGTGCTGGCTCCTAGTATAGGATCTGTCTTGAACTTCAGTCCCAGAGCCCCAGGCCCCACCCATATCCATGCCTGGCCCTACTCTGACAGCCAGCGGGCTTCAGTCTTCTGCACCATATCCCAAGGTGACCAAAAACTTCTCAACCTTCCATCCAGCGCCCTCTGCCCTACCACCCTGCACCCAGCTGCTGGTGTCATAGGGGCTGTTCTGCCGGACTCTGGGAGGGCAGGCCAGGCCCTGAGGCCTGGAGAGCACAGCAGGAAGAACAGGTGGGTCCCAGGGTCCAAGCCGAGGTGCAGGAGGCCCCTCTGGGCATCTCCCTAGGACCTGAGGCTGCCTGTCTGCAGGACTCAGGACCCACATTGCAGTCTGGTCATTACAATACACAGAGGGATTTTTCTATACCTTTAAAATCAGAACCATTCCTGAACTCCCCTCAGTTTGGACATTCCCAAAATCTGGACATCTTTGCCTTCACCCTCCCTGTCCCCATTCCTTGTTTATAAGAAAAAGGGCCCCACGCAGCTCCAGAAGAGCCTTGAAGCTAAGGGATCGTCACTCCCACTCTGCCCCGCATCCAAGACAGGAGGCTGAGAGGCCAAGCCTTCTCAGTGAGGATGGGCTGGAGTCTGAGGACTCCGGAACCACCCCAAGGCATCACACCTACCAGGGAGGAAATCATGTGTGCACACATATACACGGAAACGTCCCATCTCACATAAAAGTGCACACCAACACATGTGAAAACACATAGTCACACACAGACAATGCAGGACAGGCACTCTTGTCCCATCAGAAGTAGGGAAAGTTGGTGAAAGTGTAAAGTTAGCAAAAACACAAAACCCAACTGCTCAGCCATTTCCAATCTCAAGCTTGGGAGGCCTTTTTTTTTTTTTTTTTTGGTTAACCCACACTGCCCCCAGATAAAAATAACAGAAAATCAACTAGATAATCTCACCAAGGACACCACACATCTGTGGTTAGGACGATACAGAGCTGGCCCTGGTCTGCCCCTAGAGAGGGGGTAAAGGGTGGATCTTGGGGCCAGCTTCTACCTCTATCCTCCCCCTAGACTGAAATTAACCTGCAATGAGCAGAAAGAAACAAGGAAGGACTTGCAGGGAGAGAAGTCCTGCTCAGGTGAGCCCCCATCCTCGACCCCCAATGACACCCTATGCACCCCCAAGGGGCTAAGAACCCACCTGGCGGTAGCGACGCTCCGAGCACACCTTGCAGAGCCCATTGAACCGGTTCATGGCTGCGGGTCCTGTCTCAGCTGCCGCCCCATGAAATCCCAGCTCTCCCCCCAGCAGTGGGAGTCCACACTGCGCCCAGTCAGCCTGGCATGACCGCCCTGGGAAGCCCGCCCCGCAGAAGAATGGCAGGAAATCACCTCTCACCTCCCCAAGCCCTGTCTGTGCTGTGTGCCTCTGCACGATAAGCCCGAAGGCTTCCTGAAACCTCAGAATGACAAGGAAGAGGGAGAGTTTTATATTAAAATTCCTGTCAACTAGTTAGTATTCCCCCCGGCCCCCGGCGGGGAGAGGGCGCCTTTGTTCTGGCTGCATTCTCCGCCATGGGCCACTTTGTGATTCCAATGTTCTCACAAACACCCCTGGCTGGACGAGAACCCAGGCAGAAAACACGGCCCGCTCTATAACAACGCCACCTCCCCCTGCAAATCCCAGGGTCCCGGGTAGCAAATCCAGAGGATTAACACAATCTAAAGAATCCAAGGACGCCTTAGGGGGTTGCACTCACAGACAGCCCATCTCAAAACAGAGAACACGAAACATGTGGAGTCTGAGGAACAGCCTGCCATTCAGAAGCTGCTTAAAAGTCAGTTTCCTCGGCTTTAAGGATCTGACGACATGTAGACCATAAAGGCAAATCAGGAAGGGAGTTCCAATCACTAGATGATCTGGCTTCCTCGTTTTGCCCATCGAGAAGCTGAGGACTGCGGTGGTTAAGGTCACGCAGCAGGGTGCGGTGGAGCTGGCCCCCAGTCTTGTTCCCTGCCTTGTAGAGCAGTACCTGGTGATCCCCGCGCCCCTTACACCACCTCACCGTCTCTGGGGAAACCCACCCCGCCACTCATGTCCTTGACGCCAGAGAGTGTCCATTGGTACAGCCCAGCTTTGGCTGTCGTGACAGTGGGCAGATCACCCAGGTTTCTGGACCTCTATCTCCTCCCCATGTGTACAAAGGGACAGTTGAGCAGATGACCTCTGGGGGGCTCTCCCTCAGCCCAACCAAGCTTCTGATGACCACCCCCACTGTGCTGAGTCCTGTGGACATCTCCCAGTGTACAAACCCGGGAAAATCAAATGGGCCTCAGAATAACGTCCCCACAGGTCAGGGCCTGGGTGCAGATCCAGAATGAAGCCACCTAGAAACGCGCAGTGTTGATGCCCGTGTCCGTGTCATTCCTACAAACCACCAGGAAGGCTCTCTGGTCACTGCCTTCTCTGTGCTGGGCAGGTACAGAGAAAGGGAGAGAGGTCTTTGCAGCTCCTACACTGAAGCTAGAAGGTTTAAACTCCTAGCGAAGCCACAGAATATAGTAACCAGCAAATGGTTTTAATACCGTGCTGTCCGATGTGGTAGTGACAGGACACGTGCCAGGTAAATCTGAATTAAAGTTAAATAAAATGAAAAATTCAGGTCCTCGGTCACCTTAGCCACTCTTCAAGAGGCTAGTGGCTACCATGTTGGACCGTGCCATTCTAGATTATATGCTCCATGAGGGCAAGCACCTTTGACTTGCTCACAGCTGTACCCCAGCACCCGGCACAGGGTCTAGCCCGTGAGAATGTTCAATAGACAATGCATGAATGAACGAATGGGGGAATGAATTGAGCAAATGAAAGGGAAGATGTTTTGTAGAATATCATGCACCTACATGTAACATGTTATCGGGGAAAACAGCACCATCATATCTTCCTGGTAGGCCACATGAAGCAGCAGTGTGGCACAGTGTATTTAGAGGCAGCCAGGCCTTGCTTCAGGTCCTGCCTCCATCACTAGCTGGCTGTGTGGCCGTGGAGAGGGACCTAACATCTCTGAGCCTTCCATCTGTGAGATGGGGAGGCGACGACCATCACAGAGGTGGCAGTGAGGATTAAATTAGATAACAACAGCATCTGGCACAGAGCGGCTTCTCAGTCACTGGGAGTTTGTTTCTCCCTCTCTCGGCTGTTAGAGAAAACCATGGTCCCCTGCCATGTTCTGCAAGAGATGGAATGAATTTGGAGGAATTCACCAAAATCCCTATGTGAAGGTTTCTCTCTAGATTCACAGCCTTATGGAGTAAGGACCCACTGGTCTCAGGTCAGACTCATGGCTGCTCGCTGACATCAAGCAGGCCTAAGCAGAGGGTGATCTGGCCACGGTGCCAGGGGAACCGAGCTGTCTGAGAGTTCTGGGGGGAAAGGGGACGCTTGGATTTAAGAGACTGAAAGCTGGTAAGATCCAGACTCAGCCATCTCCAGGGGCCCGGGCCTGGCTCTCCCCCCACCACTGCCCCAAGCAAGAGTAACCTGAGAAAAGCACAAGAAATAATCACTTAAAAATGCATGCCTTGGGCGCCTGGGTGGCTCAGTCGGTTAAGCGTCCGACTTCGGCTCAGGTCATGATCTCGCGGTCCGTGAGTTCGAGCCCCCCGTCGGGCTCTGTGCTGACAGCTCAGAGCCCGGAGCCTGTTTCAGATTCTGTGTCTCCCTCTCTCTGACCTTCCCCCATTCATGCTCTGTCTCTCTCTGTCTCATAAATAAATAAATGTTAAAATAAAATAATAAAAATTAATAAATAAAAATGCATGTCATGTGAATTTCCAAGCTGCAAGTGAACCTGAGTGTCAGGCACCAAAGGCGGTCCTAATAGGGGTCTCCTGGGCCAAGGGACAGACCAGGAGAAAGTTAGAGCCCAGGGTGATGCCCAGGCCCTGTCAGTCCTACCCAGGCGTGTCCCCACCTACCTTGAGTTTCTCCCCGCTCTCAGTGTCCCCATATCCTGGAATTCTCTGCAGCGGGCCTGGAAGATGACAGAGAAGAGTTGGAAAGTTCCTCCTGGCACATAAGGGCCCCATTCCAGAGACCACCCAGAGGACAAGCCAGAGTGTCAGGCCCACAGGGCTATCCGAGTCACTGCTGGCCTCCAGGATGTGGGGGTGCCCGAGCTCAGGCTAAACAGGGAATCAAGAGCCAGGACTACATGTGAGAAGGAAAGAAGAGAAGGGAACATGAAATCCCGGTCCTGAGCCTCAGGACTCGTGGCAGGGCCCACTTGCCCTGCCTATCAAGGTAGACACACTGAGGCCAGCAAGGCAGCCCATGGGAGAATCCTGAGAAGGAGTCATGCAGAAAGTTCCTGAAACCCAGCCCTCCATAAGCTAGAATGGAGGTTGCTGAACCGCATGGCGTCAGGCCTATAATCCTCTCCCAGGAAGGTCCAACCATATAAATAAAGGTGTTGGAGGCAAGAGGCTGCCTGCAGCATCATAGCAGGTGTTTGTGAGACCCGGACCCCTGACTTGACTGCAGCCAGGGGTGACAGATGCCACAAAACACCGGGGCGATGCTACTATGCAGGAAGGGAGGGAAGGGAGAAGCCAAGGGGGTGAGTGGAGCAGCGTGTCTGGGCAGAAGCCAAAGGTGGTGTCCATGCACCTCTCAGGGGCCGTAGTCGCCGCCTGGCCACCTTCAGGTGCTTGGTCCGGCCCAAGTGTTCCCCCAGAAGGTAGTACCAGCCGTTGATCTCCTGTCGTGAGAGAAGGCATGACATGCTCAGACAAAGGAGGCAGAAGGCACAGGTCAGGCAGCCACCAACCCCCCTCAAAAAGCAGCAGCTGGAGAGCCTCCCTCAGGAGCAGCGTCTCTGTAGAGACAGACAGTCCGGCGGCCCTGCCCCAAAGGGAGCTGCCATGCCTGCACCTCCAGGAAGCCTTCCCTGATGCTCCAGGCGGAGTTGGTCTCCCCTCTGCTGAATTCCCACAGCCTGTCAGCCCTGGAGAACAGTGGTCTATTTGGATGTCTGTCTTCCCACTAGGCTGTGCACAGGCTTTTTGATGTGCCTTGCATTGTGCCTGGTATACAGTAGGAGCCCAATGGATGTTAACGGAACAGAAGGGAGGGAGCGGGGGAGGGACGGAGAGGCCAGAGAGTAGGTGTCCTGAGGCCCCTGAGCGGTCCCATGGAGGGAACATCTTCCCCCAGGAGGGAAGGAAGCCACAGCTGCATCAAGAGAAGATACTTGGCGTCCACGTGCAGGATAAAGGTTCCTCAGCCACCTACCCCCAGACTTCACTTCCAGGACACCAAGTGGCAGGTCCACCTGGCAACTCCATGCAGAGGCCACCAGGACATCTCTGGGCATGTGCAAAAGGAGCATGTCTCTCGCCTCCTCAAAAGCCTCCAGTTTGGCAGTAGGGGGAGGCGGTACGGTGCAGAGGCAGATAAGGGACCCACTACCCAGAGGGAGGGTCTCAGGATTCCAGAGAGTCTTCACTCAGCCTAAAGGAAAGCTCTACAGGGGATGTCGCTGCTCACTCCATCCCTGAGCACTTGCTAGACTCAAAAACATGAGACCTGGTAGATCACATCAGAGGGGGAGAACCACCCGGCCCTCCTCCTCCAGGGCAAGCCCAGCAGTGCTGAACTCCAAGGGAGGGACCTGCCAGCATCCTTCATGGCAGACAACAGACTCAGAGCCCCCTGGAAAGCCTTGGATCTGCCTGGACAACTGATTTCTGACAAGAAGGAACCAAGAAGGGGACCCGAACCCTTGGTCACTCAGATGATAAAGTGTTGTTATTCAGGTCGTGAAGCACACAAGACAGAAGCCCCACCACCCGAGGGCTTCCAGACCAAGGCCTCTGCCCGTACTAGTCCTGGCCTCCATGGGACGACCTTGCCAGAGGCTTCTCTGGGACCCACCTTGTCCGGAGTC
The DNA here is from genome assembly GCF_023721935.1 of Panthera uncia. Classification (NCBI taxonomy): domain Eukaryota; kingdom Metazoa; phylum Chordata; class Mammalia; order Carnivora; family Felidae; genus Panthera; species Panthera uncia. The sequence goes on along the minus strand of NC_064807.1, from coordinate 71,433,602 downwards.
AGGAGCGACTTCACCCCAAAGCTCATGCAGCCGATGAATCCACTCTGTCTGGGAGGACAACAGAGGCTGGAGTCAGCACCTTCTCGAGGGCTCTGTCGGGAGGCCAATTATCAAGTGCAACGTAGGTTTGCCTGATACACTGTGGTTTACAAAGCACTTTTACCAGCATCACCCAATTTGTGCTTTCCAACTTTGTGAGTGAAGCTGGAAAGGGTTTATTCTCTCCACTTCACTGAGGAAAAGGCTGAGGCTCAGAACCAGTCCTCTTCCCAAGGTCACAGAACTAGTTAGTAGTAAAGTCCCGTAGGAAAGCCAGGCATCCTGGATCAGAGAACAGCACTCCCTCCACCAACCACAGAAGCTCAGAGCTACCCATAAGCTTTGGGTCTGTTTTTTTGTTTTTTGTTTTTTTCTCCTTTTTTTAAAATATAATTAACATACATATATTAGTTTCAGGTATACAGTATAATGATTCAACAACTCTATACATTTCTCACTGCTCATCAATATAGGGTACTCTTGGGGCACCTGAGTGGCTCAGTCAGTTAAGCATCCGACTTTGGCTCAGGTCATGATCTTACAGTTCATGAGTTTGAGCTCTGTGCTGACAGCTCAGAGCCTGGAGCCTGCTTCGGATTTTGTGCTTCCCTCTCTCTCTCTGTGCCCCCCCGACTAATGCTGTTTCCCCATCTCTCAAAAATGAATAAACATTAAAAACAAAGAAAAAAAAAAAAGCTGGGGCGCCTGGGTGGCTCAGTTGGTTGAGTGTCCAACTTCGGCCTAGGTCATGATCTCACCGTTCCCAAGTTCAAGCCCTGCGTCAGGCTCTGTGCTGACAGCTCAGAGCCTGGAGCCTGTTTTAGATTCTGTGTCTTCCTCTCTCTCTCTCTCTCTCTCTCTCTCTGCCCCTCCCCCACTCACACTGTCTCTTTCTCTCGAAAATAAATAAACATTAAAGAAAAATTAAAAAAAAAAAAAAAAAAAAAGCCGTCCTGGGAATCCTGCAGGGCACCCGCCTGTGCCTGCCCCAGTCAAGGACCAGTGGACTAGGTCTCTATAAATACATATTGTTTGCATTCTCCGGAAAGGGTGGCAGCTTACCATCCGACAGTCCTAAGCAAAACAAAACTGGCTTCTTGCAGACAGCCAAGTCAAGTGAGGGGCTGGGGCTGCAGACTGCTAGGGACTGATCCTCATAACTGTCACACCTGCCCTGCAGATGCATACTCCACACCTGGCCGTGCCTCACCAGCTCCTGTCACTCTGCTACTCCCCCTGCTCTCTCCCCCGGCCCCATTTCCTGTGGCCTGGGCTCCACCTGCTTCCCCTCTTCCTTGCCCCCTCCCATCAGACAAGGCCATATTAATAATCTACCCAAAGAGGCCAGTGTGCTCACCCTGGGTCAAGCAACCCTTCCACACCCATCTCGCCAGCCCCCACCATCGGAAACAAACGTGCCTCCCTCCTGGGAATCGGCCAAGTCAGCATTAAGTGGCGGTGACCGTGGCAGACACTGATCAGAGCTGCCATTCCAGAAAAGCCTTGTCCAGACTTTACCAACGTCCTCACCACCAATTTAATTTTGTTTGTCAACACATTCAAGAGCAACCCAGCTGGTATCGAGGCGCTCACACTGCCTTGCTACACACTTTCCTTTCACACTGGCTATGGCTGTAACTCTCTGAATCTCCAGGCACAATGCTTTAGCTGTAATACAGGCTGCCTCTCCTCTTGCTCTTCAATAAGTGGAATTTTTATTCCCTGGTGCTTAGAGAATGCTAAATGGTTAATAGCCTCCCATGAGCTTTGCTTCCTGCTAAGGGGCCTCCAAAGATTTCATGCTAATTCAGGCCAAGTAAATTGTCACAATTAATGTCCATAAGCAGGAAACTCTCTCTAAGTGTTCTTCAATTAGCTACTCCTTTAAGCCTGAAATCTTTGGAGGAAGAAAGACTTCTTTTACATGTAATCTGAGTACACAGCAATATACCAGTCAGCTTATAAACTTGGGAACTAGGTCTCACCCTGGAGACTGCCTGAAAATTTCACCAGCACAAAGTCTCAGGGGCCAAGCCTTGGTTACTTCTGAATGCTAAACCCTGAGCTCAGGCCTGGGTGCACTCAGTGAAGGCCTGACAAATGGATGAATCCATCATGCCCACGGTTGGTTGGCAGGCACTGGGCAAGGAGCCGCAACATTAAGGAAAGAAGACAAACATGCAGGAATTTAAATAGCAACCCAAGACAGCAATACAAAGGCTATAACTAGACAGGGTGAGATGGACAGATGAACAGCGCAGGCAACAAATGCTGAAAGCTTGGGGAGGCAAGAGCTGGTTTAGGGCTGAAATGCAGGAAGAAGGCCTGAAAAGTTAAGCCAAAGAGAGTAAGAAGAAAAGCACCTCAGGCAGAGGGAACAGCCAGCACAAAGGCTCAGAGATAAAGCTTCATGGAACACTCATGGGGAATGGTATTTGGCTCAGTCGCCTTTTGAGCAGAGGATTAGAGACCCACTACCAAGATGAAAATGCAGGGGCACCTGGGTGGCTCAGTTGGTTAAGCATCTGACTCTTGATTTTGGCTCAGATCATGATCTCACAGTTCATGAGTTCAAGCCCCACATCGGGCTCTGTGCTGACGGTGCGGAACCTGCTTGGGATCGTCTCTGTCTCGTGCTCTCTCTCTGCCCCTCCCCCCACCTCTCAAAAAATAAACTTAAAAAAAACAACGAAATGAAAATGCATTATTTTGAGGGAATGCGTTTTAATTCTCTTTCTCAGGGGCCTTAAACTATTTCTATTACAGGGTTACAGCATTTAATAGCAATTTTATTTTTAATTGGATGGCTTAAATTGAACACATACTTTTCCATCCATTTTTTTCTTTCCTTTTCTTTCCCCATGTCTGGTCACAAGCTCTCTAACATTATGGCACTGTACTTGGCACTAGAGTCCTGTCTGGAAAGTAGATTAAAGGACAGAGAACACTTAGAATACCCAGGACAGGGCATGACACACAGCAGGCAGACTCCCCATAAATGTGCATACTCTTCGCATAAAAGATGATGTGTTTCAAACACGTGTGTGTGTTTTGTTCTTTTTTTAACTTGGTGCATGACATTACAACCCTAACACTGTTCTCTGGCCACAGATTCTGAAAGCACTATGATTGATACTAGAAGCTTCAGTCTGTTCTTCGCCATATTACCAAACAAAACTTTTAGTTTTTTTTAAAGGACACTTTTTAAAATATTTTTTTTTATTTTGAGCGAGAGTGTGCATGCACGCGTGTATGCACAAGCAGAACAGGGGAAGAGACAGAGGGAGACAGAGAATCCCAAGCAGGTTCTGCGCTGCCAGCGACAAGCCCCATGCAGGGCTCAAACCCATGAACTGTGAGATCATGAACTGAGCCGAAACCAAGAGTTGGACGCTTAACCGACTCAGCTACCCAGGTGCCCCCAAACAAAACTTTTAAATAGCCAAGTTCCATAGTCAGTGATATTAAGGAGTTACTGTTAATTGTCAAGCATGATAGTGGCATTGTGGTTGTCTTTTTGAGCCATCTTTTAGAGAGATATATAGAGATGAGATGATGTCTAGGATATGCTTTAAAATAATCCACTGGAGGAGGGGAGAATGCGTAAGATTGGCCATACATTGATAATTGCTAACGCTGGACTATGAACATATGAGGGTTCATTATATGATATTTTCTATTTTTGCTTATGTTTGAAAATGTCTATAATTTCTTGAAAACTCACAAAGCCTGAAAGCTGAATATCTTAGCATTTTTCACTGCATTTCACAGTTGAGGAAACTGAGGCCGGGAGCGGGGAAGGAACTTACCCGAGGTCTCATAGTGAGTTGGAGCCAAAATCTCCTCTCTAAGGCCTGGTTCCCCTCCCCTGGTTCCCACTGTGTCCCCATGACATCCACCAGCCCTTCCCCAGAACGTCTCTGTAGACCATTTTGCTCCCCATACACAAGTTTATGGCCATCACTGAAAGGATCGTGAGAATTCGTGAAACAGATGCTTCCCTTCTATCTCCCGTTTCGAAACGTAACTGCCACATGTCCAGCTGGATGACTTACGTACAACCGCGTTATAAATGCCACGGGAAGCAGCCCAGCCTCCGAGAAACAATTGTCCTGACGCCGACAGGGTACAGCTTCGGAGTCATTTATCGCCTGTGCGACACAGTCAAGTGTGCTATAATGTGGTTACGACCACGCAGGTTTGGCGCCAGGCTGCCTGGACTTGAATCCTGTTTCCACCACATCCTAGCTGCATTAGCTTGAGCAAGTTACTTAACCTCTCTGTGCCTCTGTGTCCTCACATGTAAGAGAGAGACAACAGGAATACCTATTTATACCGTGTTGTGAAGACTAAGTTGGACAATGCCTAGAATATGGTATGTAATGCCCACACACAGTGCACATTAAGTGCTTAATTGATGTGAGCTGTTACATAACCTCAGGGAAGTTCCTTAACCTTTGTAAGCCTCGGTTTCCTCTTCTATGAAGAGAGGGACAATAATAATTCCTACCTCTCGGGGTTGTTACAAGGATTAAATGAGATAATGCATGTAAAGTGCTTGGCCACAGAGAAGAGTTCAATAGATGTTTGTTTCCTTTCTTCTGTAATGGTCTTTCGCGTTGGTAAGTTGCGTGTCCGTCCTTTGGGGAAGCACAATGTGATCTGAGAGCGTTCCGCAGGGCAGAAGCTTCCTGCCATTGCTCTGCCTGCCTCCCCCAGCTCAGAGGTCTTTCTCGCTCAGAGACGGGTCAACACTGCGCCTCCCTGCGGCTGAGCGGGCCTCCGTGGGGCTGGCAATCTGTTCCGTGGCAGGCCTGTCGGAGCCTGCCCTGCCCCTCTTGAGCTTTGGGTTGGGATGGTGACCACGAGTTCAACTGTGTTTGGTTTAATAAGGAATCTCACTTTCCCAAAATAGGCAACAAGTGGAGACACTGCCTCTGTCACACTGCCCCGCTGGGCGCTGACTCACTTTCCCCGGCCTCGCTTTCTTTTCCAAAAACCGTGAGCTGCACTCTGCCTGGCTCGCTCTGGTCTCCCAGGAGGGCAGACCTCAGTGGCAGATCCCAGCGTGGTGCCTGTCTCCCGCACCTGCTCCCCTCCTTGCCTCCATCTGGTGGGCTCCCCAGGCATGCTCCGTCCCGCCGACACTCCTCCTCTGTCTTCTTCAGGCTTTCCTGTCAACATGGGCTTCTGACCCTTGAGCCTTGGCACTCACGGTCATCCTAGGCGGTCCCACCTACTCAGCCCTTCACCTCGGTGGCCATGGCTCCCACACCTGTACCTGGCACAGACCTTTCTATCCCCTGAGCTCTGTGTCAGCAAGGCTGCCCCCCTACAGCTCCTAACTGGCTGCTCTCCAGCCCCTACATCTCTGTGTATCTGAAGCTGGTTCCCTCCCCCTCCAGAGCACACTGGTTTGGTTGGGGACACCACCCAATACCCAAAAATGATCCCTGACTTCCCCTGCTAATGTCACAGCCAAACCGCCACTAAGTACCGTTCACCTAATCTCCTAAATCTGTCCTGGGTCTGTCTCCTTCCTCTCCATCCCTAAAGCATCTCTCTCACAGATTACTGCAAGGATCAGCTAGCTCCTCCCCAGCCTTCCAAAGCCCTACCAGGATGACAGATCTAGAACACACAACTGTCATTCCCCCTGCTCAACACCCCTCAGTATCTCTCCACCACCAGCTTCCCAAACACGAAGCTGGCGGCATGAGGTTCCTTCAAGAACTTGTGTAAATGCACATCCCTCATCCTGCCCATGAAGATTTGGACTGAGTCCATCTGATGTGGCACTTGGGAACCTGGGTTCCTTGCAAGCATCCCAGGAGATGCTGACGCATACCTGGGATTAAGAACCACCGGCCCTTAGGAGGAAGCCCATGAACCAAAGAACACCTACAGAATCATGTGATTTGGCTGACATCAACGCTTCGTCTTATCTCTAGCTGGTCCCTGCTTTGTACTTGACCCTCCTACAACACCAGTGAGTTTGGCGATCCCTCCCCACTCTTGCCCTGCCCTGCCCTCTCTACTCTGCTGGTTTTCTTCTGTCCTTTTGTTCGTACCCCAGGAGGCAGTATAGTGTTAAGAGTGAGGACTCTGGGGTCTAACTGTCTGGGTCCCCATCCTGGCTCTACTCCTCACTGGCTGTCTGACCTTGGGCAAGAGACTCCCTTTCTTCCCTTCAGTTTCCTCTTCTGAAGATGTAAGGCAAAAACATACTCTTCTTAAGAGTTAAGAATTAAATGAGATGACGCACTGTCATCTCCTGGCTTGTGGTCGACACCCAGTAACTGGTTGCTCTGGTGAATCAACGTGATGCCTTCCTCCTTATCCACATCTCCAAGTCTCTACCAGTGATCCTCTCAAGAGCAGGACAGTCTCTGACTGACCCTCTGTGTCCCCGGCATCTAGAACAACGCTGCCACATTGGTACCCAGGAAATGGCAGCTGAAGGAATGAGTCCTACAGCACCATAAGCCCCATTCCATGAGAAAAAGTAAATGCTCTATTAAAAGAAATATCCTTCATTATGAAGGTTGAATAAGGCTCAATTTTGAAAAGCATACCAGCTATAAAATAGAAGATACTAAAAAGCATTCAACCCCAGGGGTGCTTGGGCAGCTCAGTTGGTTGAGCGTCCAACTCTTGATCTCAGCCTGGGTCCTGATCTCACAGTTTGTGGGATAGAGCCCCACATCAGGCTCTGTGCTGACAGCATGGAGCCTGCTTGGGACTGGGATTCTCTCTCTCCCTCTCTCTCTGCCCCTTCCTCTCTCTCTCAGAATGGAGAAGCTTAAAAAAAAAAAGGGCATTCAGGGCACCTGGGTGGCTCAGTTGGGTAAGCATCTGACTTCAGCTCAGGTCATGATCTTATAGTTCATGAGTTCAAGCCCTGCCTCGGGTTCTGTGCTGTCAGCTTGGAGCCTGGGGCCCCTCCCCCCACTCACTCTCTCTCTCTCTCTCTCTCTCTCTCAAAAATCAATAAACATTAAAAAAAAAAAGTTTTTAAAGCATGCAAGCCCAAAATAATTTTCTAGTCTAAGCTGGTGAGTGGAGCTGATTTTTATTCACCAAGCTACTTTTTCGGTCACCAGTTGGTTCTATGATTACTCAACAAATGCTCTGGTCATAGGGTCTCCCAGATTCCTTGGGCTGCACCAGGTGGATGAACCCCTACTGCTCACAATGGGCCATGGCACTCAGTCCACCTGCTCTCACCGCCTTTGTCTGGAAGCTGACTCTCCCCGTCACCCAGCTCTCCTCTGCTGTGCTGTAGGAAACCCCATGCTGGTGAAAACATCCGGCCTCCTGTGCCCCGGGCAGCAAGACCAGCCTGCTTGGACTCTCCTACATAAAACCTCTGCACCTCCTACGCTGCCTCGTCGTGGCAGCCTGAGCCCAGCATGCATATCCCTGCCTCCTCACCTTTGCTCATGCAAAACCTTCTCTCCTCGTCTTATTGATCTCTGCCCCAAGTTCCAAATCCCATGTTTTCCATGAAGCTTTCCTTGATCACCTCAGCCCACGATGAACTTCCCTCTTCCTCTTCCCATACTTACTGTCCTTATTACTTATTCATTCTTTTATTCGTTCAAACAATATTTACATAACATCTGCGTGCTAGGCACTGGGTACAGCGATGACTAAGAAAGAAATGGGCCTGTTTTCCTAGGAGCTTTGCTCCTGTGGAGCTGAGCCTGTGTCTATTGTTACTGTAATTTGTATCTGTGAAGCACCTGGCGTCTCTTCCTGAAAGTGGGCACCTGGAGAGCAGAATCCACATGGAGGCTGGTGGCCAACCCAGTGTCTTGTCGATGCCAAGGGCACAGCAAATGCTTTCGGACAACGCGATCCTTAGCGTCGCCTGGAGAGACAGGGACCCAGGGGCCGGCAGCCTCTCAGATTTAGCGTTGCCACTACTACTCATTCATCCAACAGGTATTAACCGAGTCCCCGCCGTCTGCTGGCCGCCCGGCCACCGGCAGCCACCCGCGGGCTCACAGCGGGCTCTCCCTTCCGGCTCAGCACCTCCCCTCACCTGGAGTCACCTGCCCTGTTCCACACAGTGACCAAAAGGCGCTTCTGTTCATCTTCCTCTTGGACAAGACTGCAAAGCAAACCAGACGGCCAGCGTGTTAGTAGGGCCGAGCTCCCGGCTAGACCCCTGGAGCCTGTCAAGTTGCAAAATTTACCAATAACCTAAACACAACCATAAGGAGCTGGTTAAGGAAGCTCAAATGCCAGTAGCGTGGGAGGTCGGTATTCACATGCACAGAAGGGTTTACATTATATGGTTTGGGACAAAAGGGAGGTCACCGTGGAATACTACAGAACAATTCCATTTTTTCGTAAACACCTACACATGCCCAGACATACACACCCACACAGACTCAAAGATCTGAAAAGAAAGAAGCCGAGGCGTGTCATGAGTCGTAGGGCTTGGGGCGTCTTCTCGTTTCTTTGTTTATGCTGGCCTATTCTTCTACCATAAGCAAAATTACCTCGTGTAATTTGAAAAAAAACAGAATAATCTTAACTTTCACCAACAAAATACAAAACGTCCATTTCCTTCCCAGGGCCCCAGAGTTCATGGATGGGGGAAGAAATAATAATAACAGTAGTAGTAGTAATAATATTAAACAGCAAGAGCGGACACTGTGTTACACTGTCGCATTTACACCTGAGCTCTCTGAGGAAGGTAGTGTCATAAGCCCATTTTACAAACACGGAAGCTGAGGCTCAAGGAAGTTAGCAAATTTCAAAAGGGGGAGGGATCTTGGAAAATTTCTTCTACTGAAAGAGAAGGCTTGGCCCGAGGCATACTGGGAAAATGCATCCTCTCCAGGGGCTGCCAGCCTCAGGCTGGGCACTCTGGCTGTGAGAACCAGCCAAGTGACACCTTATCACCGTGGACCTCGCTGCTGGGCCGGGTGCCAGGGATGCAAGGACATACGTGAACAAGAAAACAAAGGCATCCTTTAGAAGTCCCTGTTTTTCTGCTTAGATAGACTTCTAGATTTGGCAAAGAGAGCTGTTTCCAGATAAACACTCCTTCCCTCTCCTCTCGAGGGCCTGGCTTGCCCCAGACTCTTACAAGAAGAAGTGCTCGTGGAAGACCGGCTCTCTGCAGTCTAGAATGGTCTGCGTCTTCTGGCGACGGAGTCGATGATTATCTTCAGGGATCAAAGAAATCTTGAATTGGGGAAAAGTAAGCGTGAGATGATTACTTGTGGGACACAGAATCACAAAAGTCCTGCAGCGGACTCTGCACATCTCCCAAGTGAAAGGCTTCCCAGGTGTCCTTCAAACCAGCCTCTGCAGAGGACAGAGGGGAGTCCTCAGTCAGATGCTGGGGAACAAAGAGAAACCCCAGCCGAGGCACTGGAGTCAGATGCGGGGACAGGTCCCCGCAGCCGGCAGCCACAGGCCCAGCCATAGATGGGGTATACCTCAACTGGCTCTACTCTCCCTCTAAGTGTGGGCCTCTCTTATAAGTTCCCAGCAGCTGCTAGGTGCTCCCTCACCAGAGGCTCCAGGTCGGCCTCCACTAAGGCCCCAAATCCACACTCTCGCCCTCTGGCTGCCCTTGCCCTGCCTCTGCTCCTGCCCTGCTCCTGACCAAGTCCTTGCCCACAGAGGCCCTGACCAGGCTTTGGGGAGAACATGGAAGGGTGCATCAGGGCCGGCACCTGGCATCCCAGCTGCACACTCTGGGAGGCGCCTGGCCTTTGGTTCTGGCTGGAAGTAGGCCCTCCACCTTTCGGGGCCTCTGTCTTCACTACAAGGGCCCCACTCGGATGGATCTTCTAGGCCTCAGAGACACTCCCTCCCCTCCACCACCCAAACCTGCTGCCTTGCCTCCAGTTTTGCCAGGGAGAAGTGTGAAAACATTGCTTGTCATGAGAGGGCTTGGGATTTTCTGTGGATTTCCATCACCCACACATTCACGGTGCTCACCCATGTGGATGACCAAGATCACCTATAAGATAGATTCCAGCTCTGGCAGGAAGGCTTAGGCACCAAGCTGGGCGAAGGGAAGGGCCTATCCTAGCTCAGGGCCTCATCACTGGCCCTAATAAATGCCTACTGACCAAAGAGTGAGGCGGTCGCTGCCACTTTGAATGGAACCGGGCCCACAGATGTGCTGAGACCTTGGGACTCAGACTAGTGACATAGTCCCTTACCGTCCCCCATGCCACCAACCCCCACCCCCACCTCCAGCTCAGCATACCTTCACGTAGGGATCACAGATGCCAGGCTCTTTGCTCATCAGGTCTTTGCCTTCTATAACTAAACAGAGAATGAAAATATTGGGGTGAGTGGGTAGGAAGGATTATTACTAGCCCCTACCATGTATAACAACCACTGGCTATTAACCCCTCTCTGGTCTAGTCCATTCCCACCATCTCCCACACGCAGCCGGCACCCTCAGGGTGCACTCAATTCCTTGAATCTTACAGTTGAAAGAGAACATAAAATTTATTGAGTTTAACCCCTCATTCAATGGGAAAGATGAGACTACCCGGGGACCCAGAGACTGTAAGAAACTTGCCCAAAGTCACAGAGTAATCAGAGCGATAGGAATCACACAGCTGGGTTTAGATCCGTATCTCCTGACTCCCAGTCCTGTGCTCCTTCCTCCACATGAGACTGCCTCCCGGGATGGAGGGGCCAGGCTGGAGAGCTCACTCTGCCCCGTCAGCTGCGCTGTGGCTGGTGGACAGTGTAACACAGCAGGCAAAAGCCTAGGTCCAGAGACAGCCTGTGGGTCCACAGACCAACGCAAATGCCAACTCACCACTTATGAGACAGGAGAGCTTGAGCAAGTTGCTTTGTCTCTCTGCAACTGAATTTGCGATTTAAAAAAAATTTTTTTTTTAAAGTTTACTTACTTATTTTGAGAGAGAAAGAGCAAGGGAGCAGAGGAGGGGCAGAGGGAAAGGGGGAGAGAGAAAATCCCAAGAGGGTTCTGCGCTGTCAGCACAGAGCCTGATGTGGGGCTCACGCTCACGAATCGTGAGATCCTGACATGAGCCGAAACCAAGAGTCAGAGGCTTAACCGACTGAGCCACCCAGGTGCCCCTGAATTTGCTATTTTTTAATGGTGGAGTGATAATAAGATAATGATTAGTGATTATAACATCTGCTTCATGTGGTAGTGGTGCTGGTTACATGAGAGAATGTATCTAAAGTGCTTAGCAGAGTCTCTGGCAAGCAAGGAACTGCTCAAGGAAGGTTTGCCAAAGGAAAAAATCGTACTAAATAAAAGCCAGGGGCAGGTGGGAGGTGAGGAGCAAGCCTGATCTCGAAAGCGAGCACAGCCCATTTGCCTGAGGTCTGCAGAAATCAGGCAGCAGGTCCGACAGAAGCAGAGCCTCTTTGCTGTTTTCTTCTCTGTTCCTTTTGGGCTGGGCCCTGGGGTTTGGTTCCAACGGGGCTCCCAGAGTCTGAGGCGTGAAGCACATGAAGTCAAAGGAGAGAGAGGAACAGGCTGGAAGGGATGAAGAACTCTAAGACTGGGGTGAAGCCAAAGCAAACGGCGCAGGACAAATGAAGTGGCAGAGGCCAAGATGCATTTTGCAAAATCTGTTTGCACAGCTGTTGTCAGGCTCTGGTTGGCAAAGAACCCCCTTCTGCCGGTCGTTGGGAACTTCACCTTGGGCCCTCCCCAAGGCCAGGACCGGAGGACCCCAGGCGCCTGCTGGTCTACTCTGCCTGGTGTCCCAGCTACTGTTCCTGTGTGCACCCTGCCCCTCGAGGGCGTGGGCCTGGGGGGCAGGCTCCCCACCTGAGGAACCCTTGGGTCTCCCTGGCCCCCAGGGAGCAGAGACTGTAAGGGGCAGACATGGCTGCTGGGGCATGACATGGCTGCTGCCCCACTGCACTTCTTGGACAGACCAGAGTGACACAGTGGGGCAGACATGGCTGCTGCCCCACTGCACTTCTTGGACAGACCAGAGTGACACAGCGCAGTCAGAGCTGCGGTAAGGACACAGAGGGGGAAACAACATACTCAGGTAGGTCAGGGGGTGATTCCCGGAGGGAAAAAAAATGAAGCAAAATGAGCCTTCCTTCCTGAGTCTTAATGATGATGAAGGCAGGCACGTATCTTGCAAACTCAGAGGGAGGGAGAGCTGTTTTTCAAAAGACATTCAAAAAGAAGGCAGGCTATTTCAGACACAAGAAGTAGTGGGTACAAAGGCACAGAGGCATGAGCAAGCATGATGCCCTCAAGGGGGACACAAGAGGAGGTGGAGGGAGATTTTAACAGCAAGAGCCACGAAGGCTGGAGAGACAGGCAGGGCTTGCTGGGCTAAACAGAAGAGTCCAGGCAGCAAAGGCCATGGCAGAAGCTCAGTAAGAACTTGAGTGCTGGATGGAAGGACAAACAAATGGATAAATGGACAGGTACAGTGTAAAGTCCTCTGCGTGGCATTTAGGACCTTCATGGCCTGGCCCCATACTCACTGTGGAGCAGCAGAACCCGGTCCTGAGCATCGATCGACAGCTTCAGCTGACCTAAGGAAACAACAACAGAAACAACTTCACCTCGTCTCCTCGCTGGGTGAGAAATGGGGTACAGAGATGGGAATGTTCTTTTGTTCATGTGAAGCAATTCAAAGATCCATTCAGTCCCTGGGTTGGAAGGGAGCTCAGAAGCCTCTTAGTTCAGCCTCCTCAGAACATCAGAAGTCCCTTCTGCAATACACCCAGCAGTGGTTCTCCAGCCCAGGCTTACACCCCTCTGGTGATGGGGAGCTCACTACTTCACAAGGAAGTCCAGGCCAGTGCTAGAGAGCTCTTGCCACTGGGACAGTTGGAAAAGTTATTGCATCCACATCATCACAAGCCTAGATTGGAGAGTTAAGGAGCCTGGGCCTTGGTCAAGATTCCATGGGGGGGGTGAAAAGGTGAAGGGGGAGGTCAGGGAAAGCCCTGCACCGTGACAGACAGTTAGCTGTGTTCTGGAAGGGCAAAAACAACACAAGGACAAGGAACAAATGATTTGGGGGGAAAGCAAAAGAAATGAGATCAAGCGTGGGCAGAGAATTCCTTCAAAGTTGATGCTATCACCTTCAGTCATTCCACAGAACCCTGATCTCCCTAAAGAAAAAATAAGGAGGCTTTCTGTGGCATTGACATAGAGCTACGCTACTCAAAGTGTGATCTGAGAACCACCAGCATCAGAAGCATCTGGATGAGAGTTAGAAATGCAGACTCTCAGGGCACCTGGGTAGCTCAGTCAGTTAAGTGTCTGACTCTTGACTTGGGCTCAGGTCATGATCTCAGGGTTCATGGGATTGAGTCCCGTGTTGAGCTCTGTACTGATAGAGTGGAGCCTGCTTGAGAATCTCTCTCTCCCTCTCTGCTTCACTCTGCCCCTTCTGCCCAAAAAATAAATAAACATTTTTTTTAAATGCAGAATCTTAGGCCCCACCCCAGGCATACTGAATCAGGATCTGCAATTTAACTAGATCCCCAGGGAGGCACAGGTACATTAAAGGCTGAGGAGCCCTGGACTAGAGCTCACCAAAGAGCCTCTGAACATGTCTATAAGCCTGGAAAAGACCCTCTTAAGCAAGAGACAAAATGCAGAGGCAACAGGGAAAGAGATAACTCTTAACTCCATAAAAATTTTCAATGTCCATTACAATTAAAGATATCATAAACAAGGTTATGAGAAAATACCATAGAAAAATAGACAAAGGTCATGATCTGGAAATTCAGAAAAGACAAAACAGCCAATAAACATACAAGAAGATGCTCAACCTCGCAGAGATCTGGGACACGCAAATTAACAAAATACCATTTCCCATCAATCTGCTCGGCAGGTCATTTAAAAGATAGATAATGTTGGGGCGCCCGGCTGGCTCAGCTGGTGGAGCATGCAACTCTTGATCTTGGGGTTGTGAGTTCGAACCCTATCTTGGGTGTAGAGATTATTTAAAAATAAAATCTTTTTTTTTTAATAAAAAAAAACATTTTTGAATCTTTTTTTTTAGAGACTGAGAGAGCATGCACAAGAGGGGGACAGGGCAGAAGATGAGAGAGAGAGAGAAAGAGAGAGAGAGAGAGAGAGAGAGAGAGAGAATGAGAATCTTAAGCAGGCTCCACACTCAGCGCAGAGCCTGACACAGAGCTCAATCCCACAGTCCTGGGATCATGACCTGAGTGAAACCAAGAGTCCAGATGCTCAACCAACTGAGCCATCCAGGCACCCCAAAAATACAATCTTTTTTAAAAATTAAATTAAAAATAAAAGACATAATGTCAAACGTTGGTTAAAAATGTAAGAAAACAGGTACTATCACACCCTGTTGGAAATGTAAATGGAGGATAATTTCTGGCAGCATTTGCTAGAATTTAATTGTAAATGTCCTTCAGCCTAGTAATTCTACTTCCGGGTAACTGTCATAGACAAAAATGCACACATGAGCACAAGGCTGGCTCTCCAACACTGTTTAAAATAAGGAATAACTGGAAACACCTGAAATGTCCATCAATATGAAAATGGTTAAAAAAGCTATGTCTAGCTGTGCTATAGAATAAGGGGGCTGTTATAAAAAATGGGGGGGCTCTGTATTTCCCAGCATCGGAACATTGTTGTGATAAGTGTTTAAGAGGAATAAGCAAATTGCAGAATAGTACAGATGGCATAGGGGTGTGTGTGTGTGTGTGTGTGTGTGTGTGTGTGTGTGTGTGTATGAAATGAAAAACAGGGATCACCTCTAGGGAAGGGACAGAATTAGAGGGAGGGAAGTCAAGAGGAACTTAAATCTATCACTATTGTTGCTTCAACAATGCAAATTATATGAACTATCGCACTTCTATAATTAAAAATAAGAAGAGGGAACACGGAGAGAAGGGAAGGAGGGAAGAGGAGAGGGGAGGAAGAGAGGGAGGGAGGGGGAAATGTAAACATAACAGAAGGCCCAGGGCTGGAAAGCAGGGGAAGAATCAGGAGCTGGTTTTTCCCCCAGCTTTTCTAAATTTTTTTAAAGACAATATAAAAACAAAACAAAACATTAAGTCATCCTCACAGATGCCCAGTGGTCCTTCAGCATGGACTGAGGAGAGGAGGACCATACTCCTCTTCCTCAATGACGTGCTGAAAAATTTCCCCAGTCCAGTAGACTCTTCTTAGAACCTCAAAAAGCCACTGAACTCAATCCACCCAGTGGACACCACTGGGGAGGCAAGGAGGATGCGGCAGGGCCTCCCAGCCTGCAGCAATCCCACACATCAACCAGAAAGCCCTTGCATCCATGACAACCCTGTCGCACAGCCATCAGCCTCTGCTTGATCACCTCTGGTGATAGGGAGCTCACTTCCTGCAATGGGAGCCCTTTTTCTTTTGTGATAACTCTGATGGTTCAACGTTCCATCTTATGTTGAGCCAGACAGAAGTGGCCTCTCAGTAACTTTCATTGCCCAGCTGTGGTTCTGCTGTCAGTCTCTGAGCTCTCTCTTCTAGATCTAAAGCCTAAAGTCCTTTCACCGCTCCTCAGTGACATCCACAGTGACGCCCCCTCAACATCCCAACCGTTCATCTCCGGACACGCCCCGTGAAACTGGGACTGTGGCTGGGGCTTGTGCTTTGCTGCCGGCTGGAGGAAGGCCAGGCAGGGTTTGGAAAAGAGAAAGAAGGGAAATTGTGCAGCAGTCCCCCGACCACTGTGACCTGGAAACCTCTTGCTCCTCGTACTTTGGGGTGCTGAAACTGCAAGCCCAAGCAATCCAGGCTCCAGGAAACCCCTGATCAGCTCTTCGCCCATCAGAAATTCCCGCTGCTCTCCCGCCCAGGACACGGATCTCAGAAGCCCGGAGGCCTGCTCCAGTTCCAGCCCCGACTTAGCCTCCTCTCTCTGAGAGCCACATTGTCCCCAGTTGTGAGGTGGAGCTAATAACAGGGGTTACTGCACTCGCCAAGCTGTGTGCGGATCAGATAATGCTGAAGGGTGAGGAGGTGAAAGGCGCCAAGAGAACCCATGGTGTTATTAGCTCAAGATCTGAGCAATTATCACTTTGGGGCTCTCTGGGGCTGAGAAATCTCCTACAGAAACTGGGCCGGATCCAGTGTGGGGTGGAAGGTTTTGAAACAGACAAAAATGGCCAGCGGTCACAGATCGGATTTCGTTAACCCAAAGGCAACTCTGTTTAACACCAAACATTTTTTCTGAAATGATTACCAGTGCAAAGCCGGCTTTGGCCCACACACATTTGGCTTTCCGAAGTTGTAAGAATCACTGAGCTGCACAACACCATCACCTATCAACAGCCCTCTCGCAGAAATCAGGATGGAGAAGCCTCCCAACACAAGGGCTCGCTGAGTCCATTTGACAAACATTTGCCAGGCACCTGCATGAGGCCCTGAGTCAGGAAGATCTGAATGGCCCAGTGCCCGCCCTCAGGGAACTCACAGCCCAGTGGCTAGGGCAGGGGCAGGGGCAAGGCCAAAAGTGGAGCTGGAGCACAGGACAGGCCTGGAGCAAAGTCTGACTCGGACATCAGAGGAGTCTATGCAGCTGCCCTTCCAGATCTTGCCGTGCAGGTCTCCTCGGGGAGGATCAGCATGCTCTGTACCCTGTTACAGCACAGAAACCAAGCCCAGCAGACCAGGCTCAGACCCCCAGCACAGGACACACCCTCCCCCAACCTATCCTTGGGCTCACAGAGAAGGGCAAAATCAAACACGAGACGACCCCCCCCCCACCCCGCCACATGGCCATGCCTGTCCCCTCTGCTTCTCCCATTCCATCAAATGATTGTGCCTCAAGGGCCCTGAAGTCATCTTACCCAGCCTCCTCAATTGGAAGCCAGAACAGTCATGCCCACATATGGAGGGTGACTTTGCCCTGGGCCCAGAGTAACGCAGGCCGGAACGGGAGACCAGAATCCTGCCCCAACTCTAGTACTCTTGCCTGTATACCAAGTGGGTCTTCTGGAGCCACCAGTGTGCCCCACTGCATCTGTGCAGTGCAACCCTGGGATTCAGGAGCAGAGAGAGACATCAGACACAGGACAAGGTGTCACAGCTTTGCTTGAGAAGCCAAGAGGAAGCCAAAAAGGAGGGCAGGCTCAAAGAAACATCCCCAAGTCTAAAGAAATAAACCACTGAGGGCAGGTGGGGGGTGGGGTGCCTGGGTGGCTCAGTCAGTTAAGCGTCCAACTAGATCTCATGGTTCATGGGTTTGAGCCCCACTTCGGGCTCTGTGCTGACAGCTCAGAGCCTGGAGCCTGCTTTGGATTCTGTGTCTCCCTCTCTCTCTGTCCCTCCCCCATTTGTGCCCTATATCTCTCTCCCTCTCTCTCTCTCAAAAATAAACGTTAAAAAAATATAAAAAGAGGGGAAAAATAAATAAACCATTGGGTAGAGGGGAATTCAAGGGGCTCCTGGGTGGCTCAGTTAGTTAACTAAAGTTGGCCCAACTCTTAGTTTCGGCTCGGGGCATGATCTCACAGTTCACGGGTTTGAGCCCCATGTCCAGTTCTGCGCTGACAGCATGGAGCCTTCTTGGGATTCTCTCTCTACCCCTTCCCTGCTCACGTTTTCTCACTCTCTCTCTCAAAATAAATAAATAAACATTTTTATAAAGGGCGAGGGAGGGGGGGAAGCCAGGCTGAATCCCTGGGTATCTGCCTATCTAGGTAACCAAGCCTTTCACCGGCCCCTCAAATCTCTGATCTTATCAATATCCCCACTTTCCCCCCCCGGATCAGGGAGTGGCCTGTGACAGTGCCCGGGAATGTTCAGGCTAAAGGGCCTGAAACCATCCTTATTGGGGTGTTCAGAGGCCCTGGAGACGGCACGCCCCCAATTTCCATGGGCTGGTGTTGGGGACCAACTCTGCAAAGGGTGGTGCTGAGAGGCTGCAGAAAAGCACGGAGCCAGGGCCCAGAGACAAAGGAAGAGCAGACAAGGCCACACGTGACAGGAAAAACACTAGGTAACAGTGAGCTTCGGAAGGCACAGAGAAGGTACAGGTTCTGCTGGCCCAGGACCCGGGGAGTTCGGACTCACCGGGCCCTGGGGAAAAAGGGGTATGGAACCCAGCTACAGAAATTCAATCTGGCAAACCTCACTCTGTCGAGGACCACAGGAAGATGAACTCTGACTCTCAGAACACAGTCAGGGAGAGACATACTCAAAACACAAAGCAAGAAGATGGGGCGACAAACCACTGCTGAACTCAGGGAGCAGCAGGAACGTGTGCTAGAGGGAGCTCATGGCACCCTGGGGTCTGCAGAGAACATCGATGAGGGGCTTGGCCGGCTAACGTGAAGCAGCGGTCATCCAAACCCCAGTTCACCTCCAAAGCAATTCCCCATTTATGAGCTGTCATGTGTCGAAAGCCACAGTAAAGGGGATGACATCAGGGAAAAAAACGCACAAAGAAGGTTGGGTCTACATGGAGCCTAGCCAGCCGCCAACACTCCATTTTTGGGGACAAGGCTGCACCCCAAGCTGTGTGTACAGGAGAGCGGGAGGCAGTCAACCCTCTCTCTGTGATCCTGGGCTGTGGGACCCACACAGCAGCCTGACGGAGGCTCAGAGAGGGTTACACACGTTTATGCATTTCACTTTCTGCCCCCTAAAGGAGAAATGATAGGCTGCAGGGGTGACGGGGAAATGGGAGCCATCAGTCTGGGCATGCAGCCCTGTGGAGCATTTCAAGTGTCTGTTCTTTTGAAGAGGGAGAATCTTGAGTTCCATTCAGAGAAATGATCTGGTGCCTGCTGGCAGAAGGAGGCCTGCAGGGCAAAGGGGGCAGGGGTCGGCGGTGGTATAAAGATGATGATGGGCCAATCCAACCCCTCTCCTCTGACTCTCCACTTCCTGTGAGACCCGACATTAACCTGGTTTCCCCAGCTGTTTTTCCTTCCAGGAATAAATGGCTCTGGCCAGCACACATCGGCTAACATCTTCACAGCAACGCCTCTGAGCGGCCCCTGAGCAAAAACCACCCAGCAAAGCCATTCCCAAAGTCTTGACTCACAGAAACGGGAGATAATAAATATTTGGGTTTTTTAAGCAATAGATATTGGGGTACTTTGTTGTGAAGCAATAGGTAATTAATATATACCCAGATTGCCTTCAGTTAGGTAACAAACCTGATCTCAATTCTGAGGCCATTTTTCAATTTTAAAAATTGTTAAGAGGGGCATCTGGGTGGCCCAGTCAGTTGTGCATCTGATTTTGGCTCAGGGCATGATCTTACGTGATCTGTGAGTTCGAGCCCTGTGTCGTGCTCACTGCTGTCAGCACAGAGCCCACTTCAGAGCCTCTGTTCTCCTCACTCTCTGCCCATCGCCAGCTGTCACTCTCTCTCTCTCTCTCTCTCTCTCTCAAAAACAAATAAACATTAAAAAAATTAAAAAAATTAAAATTGTTAAGAAACGACAGTTCTAAGATAAATCAGCATATTATGACTGAGGAAACAAAAGTCCTTCCATTTCTGAGGTCCTTGGTTTTCTCAGTAAAGAATTTTGATAGATTCAAGCCATACTTATGACCCATTAAACTGCAAAATCTGGAATTGTCCCATGTTAACCCAAGCCCAGCCTATTCATGAAAATGATTCACCTGCAGAGCAAATGATTTTCTTTTATATACATTCGTGTACAATATCATACATAATATATAGAAAATTCACATTATTCTGCCTTTCACGATTTTCCTTTAGATTTTATTATAATGATTTTAATTCCAAAATTTCCAGTGTCACCACATTTTATGAATTACTCCCCACCCTTATCTATTTCATATTACAGACTTTTTCTCTATAGTTAAATGTTATTTTGTAATGACGAGCATCTGTTACATCCTTGCTGATGGCATTAAGCCACACGATGAAGTCAATAATTTATTTTCATTCTGTTTTACAGTTGTGTTCATTTCTTTAATTAATTAATTTATTTTGAGAGGGGAGGGGCAGAGAGAGGGAGAGAGAGAATCCTAAGCAGGCTCCACACTGTCAGAGCAGAGCCCAATGTAGAATTTGATCTCATGAACTATGAGATCATGACCTGAGCCAAAATCAAGAGTCGGACACTCAATTGACTGTGCCACTCAGGTGCCCCACAGTTGTATTCTTTTTTTTCACTATCAAAGTTTTCCAGCAGAACAAGCCTCATTTTGAAAACACAAGAGAGGAAGCCCAGAAGGAACCATGAGCAAAGCGCGGGTTTTGGAGTCAGTAAGACCCGGCTTGGATCCTGGTTCCACCACTGATGATCCTGAATCACTATATCTTCTGTTTCCTCATCTGTACAATGCAAAGAATAATAATAACTCAGCTCTGAGAGGGCTATTGTAAAACTGAGAACTAATGTATGAGAAGCACTTGGCAAACAGAAAGCACTCTCACTGATATGACAAAAGGAAAGATGGAGGGAAGGAAAAAAGGAAGGGAGGAAGGGAGGGAGGGTGGAAGGGAGGAAGGAGGGAGGGATGAAAGAAGGAAGGAAACAAGGAACAGAGGAAGGGAAGAAGGGAGGGAAGAAGGAAGGAAGGAAGGAAGGAAGGAAGGAAGGAAGGAAGGAAAGGAAGGAAGGAGAGAAGAAAGGGAGAGAGGAAGGAAGAAAATGAGGGAGGGAGGGGGAAGAGATGAAAAGAGTAAAAACGACTCAGAAAAATTAGAAAATACATGCAGGGGACTTCTATTTCTGGAATGACACACCCACTGAGGAAAAATCTAGAAAAGCTGGAGAAAATATTTAAAAGCAGCTTCTTGGAGACACAACAAGACAGAGAGGAACTACAGAGCAGACTCAGGGAGCATGGAGGTCCATGGAATGAAGTTTAATATTTGCCTGGACTAATTCTCTCCTTGGGGTGTTTTCAAATTCCAGAGAGATGACGGAAAGGCCAAGAGGCTGAGCAGAGTTTCTGTCTGCCTCACAGGGCAAGAGGAACAGGAGTTGGAGACTAGGGCCTGTTGAAAGTGGGGTCCTTCTGAGCCCTGACCTTTTGGGTCAGAACCCTAAAGGGTGGCTCCCCAGGAACAAATGAACCATGATGAGACAGTTCCTCAGGGCACTGAAGCTCAACTTCAAATAATCCCAACCCTTAACATTACGACTATCCCAGATTTCTAGTCACCCCAAGCACCTGGCAGAAGCAAATAGAGATCTTTTTGCAGGAAGATATCACCCTAGGTCTGCACTAAAAAGCAAAATAACAACTCTGTGCCTGCTATTTACAAGAGACATAGCACACTTAGAATGTAAAGAAACAGAAAGACCAGCGCCCTTGGGTGACTCAGTCAGTTGAGCGTCTGACATCGGCTCTCATGGTTGGTGAGTTCAAGCCCTACATCTGGCTTGCTGCTGTCAGCATAGAGCCTGCCTTGGATCCTCTGTCTCACCTGTCTCTGCCCCTCCCCAACTCGTGCTCTCAAAAATAAATACACATTTAAAAAAAAGAAACATAAAGACCAACAGAAATAAGGTGGAAAAAGATAACACCAGGCAATTCACTGTTCAGCAGAAGAAAGCTGGGTAGTGATGTTAATGTCTGAAAAAGTAGACTTTATCTCCACTAGAAATAAAGAGTAGGCTTCTTAATAATTAAAGTTTCAGTTCATTACTAAGATAATAATTCTAAATGTGTATGCTCTTAATATTGTTTCAAAATATATAAAGAAAAAACTGACAACTATAACGACAGACAAATGTATAACCATAGCAGGAATTTTAACACACCTCTCTTGGTAACTGATAGAACAAATTGGGGGAAAAGATTAGCAAGGATGTTGAACATTTGAACAACAGGGCACCTGGGTGGCTGAGTCAGTTAAGCGTCCGACTTCAGCTTGGGTCATGATCTCACAGTTCGTGGGTTCGAGCCCCACATTAGGCTCTGTGCTGACAGCTAGGAGCCTGGAGCCTGCTTCAGATTCTGTGTCTCCCTCTCTCTCTTCCCCTCCCGCACTTTTGCTCTCTTTCCATCTCTCAAAAATAAATAAATGTTGAAAAAAATTAAAGAAGAATATTTGAAGAATATAATTAGCAAACCTGACCTAAACCCGACACATACAAAACTACTATGCCTAACTACTGCAGAGCTTTTCTTTTTCTTTTTTGATATTTATTTATTTTTGAGACAGAGATAGAGCATGAGCAGGGGAGGGGCAGAGAGAGAGGGACACACAGAATCCGAAGCAGGTTCCAAGCACAGAACGTGATGTGGGGCTCAAACTCACGAATCACAAGATCATGACCTGAGCTGAAGTCGGACGCTTAACTGACTGAGCCACTCAGGTGCTGCACAAGTACACACAGAACATTTATAAAAACTGACTATATCCTGATCAATCAAAGAACTAAAAAGACGCAGAGTATATTCTCAGACCAAAATGTAGAATAAAGAACAAGAGAGGCGCCTGAGTGGCTCAGTTGGCTAAGCGTCTGACTCTTGCTTTCAGCTCAGTTCATGATCCCAGGGTCATGGGATCAAGCCCTGCATTCGGCTCTGCACTGAGCATGGAGCCTGCTTGAGATTCTCTCTCTCTCTGTCCTTCTGCTCCTCTCCCCCGCTTACTATCTCTCTCTCAAAGAAAGAAAGAAAGAAAGAAAGAACAAAAGAAAGAAAGAATAAAAATATTACCAGAAAATCCCCAGTATTACCAGAAAATCCCCAGCAAATTTAAAAAATATGCTTCCAAATAATCTAAAGACTTGAGAAAGTAGGACTATGAAAATTGGAAACTATTTTGAACTGAGTGACAAAGAAAAAAACTACATGTCAAACTGGATATCGGCAATCTTGACCCTCATGAAAGTTACACATTTGCTTTGTGATAATTCACTGAACTACACATTATTTGGAGGAATGTTTTTCTGTGTGTCTGTTATATTTCATAATACAATTAAAAAAAAAATAGGGGCGCCTGGGTGGCTCAGTCGGTTAAGCCCCCGACTTCAGCTCAGGTCATGATCTCATGGTTTGCAAGTCCGAGGTCCCCGTCAAGATCTGTGCTGACAGCCTGGAACCTGGAGCCTACTTCCGATTCTGTGTCTCCCTCTCTCTCTGCCCCTCCCCCCTCGTGCTCTCCCTCTCTCTCTCTCTCTCTCAAAAATAAATACATATTTTAAAAAATTAAAAAATTAAATTAAATTACAAAATACAGCAGATGGGTGCCGGGGTGGCTCAGTTGGTTGACAGTTGGACTCTTGATTTCAGCTCAGGTCATGATCCCAGGGTCATGGGATCAAGCCCCATGTCAGGCTCAGTGCTGAGCGTGGAGCCTGCTTGGGATTCTCAATCTCTCTCTCTCTCTCTCTCTCTCTCTCTCTCTCTCTCTTTCTCTCTCAAATAAATTCTTAATTTAAAAAATAGAACAGAATTGGAAAAGAGGACGGGCCAGAAACTGAGAATTTCTGAACACTCCCAAGCAAAAGGACCCCAGATGACAGAACAGCCAGTAAATGCTGAGGACCCCGACCAGCAAAGGATGGGGTCCTGAGAAGTAGTTGGAGGAGCTTCCCAGCCAAGTCCAGGAACTGTGTGTCCCTGGCTCAGAGCAGCATGGGAAGCCAGGGGCAGCCGGCAGGGCCAGGTTGCAGCCTCCAGTTCAGGGCCTCACGCACACTGCCCAACACGCTGAGCAGCTAGCTGGCATCTGTTCTACAGAAAATGCATTTGTCATCTCTGGAGGAGTTGGGTTCTAGGCCCAGTTTACATACACATTCCCCTCTCCTGAAGCCAGAACACCTCCTTAGAAGACAGTGTATGGTCAACTAATGTTACTCAAATATGCCTCTTATCGAGGAACAAGGCGCTGTACCCATGCGCATGTGCAGGCACACACACACACACACACACACACACACACACAATACATAAACTTCGCCATGTACAATACAGTACTCTCCCTGGAAGGAATTTTGGTGAAACCAATTTGGTGAAACCACCCAGGGGGCGCCTGGGTGGCTCAGTCAGTTAAGCATCTGAATCTTGGTTTCAGTTGAGGTCATGGTCTCGTAGTTCGTGAGGTTGAGCCCCACATCTGGCTCTGCAATGGCAGTGCAGAGCCTGCTTGGGATTTCTCTCTCCCTCTCTCTCCACCCCTCCCAGCCTGTTCTCTCTCTCCTCTCTCCTCTCTCTCTCTCTCTCTCTCTCTCTCTCAAAATAAATCAATAAACATTTAAAAATTATAATTCCAGGGGCGCCTGGGTGGCTCAGTCGGTTAAGCGTCCAACTTCGGCTCAAGTCACGATCTCACAGTTCGTGAGTTCGAGCCCTGCGTCGGGCTCTGTGCTGACAGCTCAGAGCCTGGAGCCTGTTTCAGATTCTGTGTCTCCCCCTCTCTGACCCTCCCCCGTTCATGTTCTGTCTCTCTCTGTCTCAAAAATAAATAAACGTTAAAAAAAAAAATATATATATATATATATATATATATATATAATTCCAGAGATCCTGGAAAATTAGCTCCCTTTGAATATTTGTGCTCAGCCAGCCATCGGGTAGGCAGAACCTTCATGTGGTTCTACCAGGGCAAAGCCTGCTGATGAAGACCAGGACTACCTGCCATGCTGGGAAAAGGCCAGTGAACCAAGGAAAACTTAGCAAAGACCTTCACATTAAGAGAGTTCATGCTGGCTACCAAAACTGACTAAATCCACAGCTTCCAAACCTGGCTGATCATTAAAATACTTGTGTGCCTTCTTAAAATTACAGATTTTCAGGCTCCACCCTAGACCTATGAAGATCCTAGGAATCTGTGTTTTTAACAGACTCGCCAGGTGCTTCTGATAAGTGACCAGGTCTGGGAATCACTGATACGAATCTTCATTCATGAGCAGACAAGCACAGATCACACCGTGCATGAAGAAAATCAGCCGCCTGAAAGAGGGGCAGTGTTTGTCAAGGAAACAGAATTTAAGCAGGAAACAGGAAAGAACTTTCCAGTGTCAACCTGTGTCCTCGGGGAGATGGGAGAGGAGACTGCGTACATTAAGAGCAGGAGGCTCTCCACCCCACAAGGGTACACTCAGGTCACAGTCACTGGTTCCAGTAGAAACCTTCCCAGATAACCATCCGACCCAGCCCTGAGGCCACGGCTGGGCGGGGAGAGGAGGGGATCCACTCCCTGCTGGTCTGGACACTCCCCGACTTCCCAGATCTCTGTCAGGATGATTAATTCAATAGAAGACTATAGACTGATGGTAGGGAATAGTCACGCTGTACCAGTAAAGAAGAGAATTTCTCTTCCTTAATCCAGTAAGGAAGGATTCTAAGACTGTACATACAATATGGTCTCAATTCTTTTAAAATTAAACACACCCCTACACACACTCACACACAAGTCTGGAAGGATATAAAACAAATTGGTAAGCCACAAAGGTCTTTTCTAAGGAATCAGAGTACAGGGGATTTTTCACTTTGTTCTTTTCACTAAGTTTTCAGCAATGAAGCCATCTTACAGCAATAATAATGAGGGGGGGAAAAAAGCAATGAAATATATATTTACTTTTAAATCAGCACACAGCTAAGATAATAGGGCCTCACGGCTCCGTGGCACTTTCCTGACGACCCCAGCTCCACGAATTCAGGTCATCCCAGACACCTCCTTTGTCTGGTAGACTCCCACATCCCAGCAGGGTTCATGGGAATTGGGGGGATTAAATGAGATAAAGCCCTTGACACAAGGCTCGGCACATAGTAAGTGCTGGACAGATGGTGGCTATTTCATTACCCGCATTGTTCCTTCCACCCACCAGACCCGTAAATTCCAGGATGCCAGACCACAGGCCAGTTCTAGGGGTGAAGCCACTGCTTTTTTATCACTCCCTCTGCTCCTAGAGAAAAGGACAGTTTGTAAGGAACCCAGTGTGCTGGCAGAGGTAAGCCTGAGAATAGGAGAGCCCCAGGAAGGGCCTGACTCCCAGAGTGTTCTGTCTATGAAACCTGGGCAAAGTCCAGTATGTTGCAGTAACTGCCCCAACCTTTATGAAAAAAACTGAAAAAATGCTGGACAAGCTGTCTCAGAAGGCTTGAACTCAGGTACCAACCAGTCTGGCTCACTGGGCGACCTTCCTCTCTCTGGATCTCAAGTCTCCACAGAGGAAATATCACCCAAATATCACCCACTCTCCACAGGGAGCTGCAGACCCAATGAGGAAACGCAGAGCTGTGAAGGGCTGTGTTCCTGGGACAGGGCTGTTTTCTCTATTATGGCTACCTGAAAGGCTGGGTTTGCCCAGGCTGTTGGGGCACTGCTGCCCTGCTGTTATTTGGGGGAACCCAATCCTGCTATCTAGGGGTTTGGGGGCAGGGGCCCACTGCCCATTGCTCTCTACCTCAAGCCCCCAGGGCAGCCCCGGAACCCTCCTGAGAGCCTGGTCACTCCTGAAGAAGAGAATTCTCTCCTACGTGCTGTGAGTCCGACATCCACTGGAGCTTCCAACGCGAGCCCACAAGGAACCAAGGCCACCCGGGCTGACCTGGCACCTGTCCCGTCCCTGAGACAAAGGAAAGAGGATGGAGGAGGCCTTGAGATACAGTAACAAGACCCTGATTTAACCCTGAACTGTTGGCTAGAGGGAAACCCCAGTGGAGCAAACCGGGTCTCTGAAAGATGAACTGAGGCGTGATGATTCCAGCCAAGTGAGGCACAGCCAGCCACACTTAACACCACTGGCCAGGCAGCAGGTGCTGCGCCCCGTGGCTCGCTCAGCCTGGGTCCGTGTGCCCTGAGCTCCTCCCGGGCACCCAAAGGAGGAAGGGGCCAGAGGAGGTACCCGCTGCTGCCAGCCTCACCTATCACGGGGCCGGGGGTGGGGACCTTTCCGGGCGCTGAGCGCAGGGAGAAGCAGCCCAGGCGGCCAGCCATCCCAGGCACTTACCAAAGGTGGTGAGGTAGAAGGACAAGTCCGGGTGGGCACGCCGGCTCCCGAGGGAGACGCGGTGCAGGGAGCGCTCCATGGCGTCCTGCTTCCGCCTGCCAGGAGCGCCCGTAACCCGAGGCGTCTGTGTTGCTCCCCAGTTACCGAGGCAGCAGGTTCACCCGCCCCCGCCCCGCGCCAGTGTCCCGGAGGCGGGAGCGGGAGGCCGGCTGCAGCGCGCGTTTGAATGGGCCGGCGCGCCGGGCCCTGATTGGCCCGCGCAGGTTTGAATGGGGAGGTTTCCACCTGACCGATCAGACGCCGGCCCCAGGAGAGGAGGCGCTGGCGCCCCAACAGCGAGGGCAGCGGCCACAGCGGCAGCCGGTGGCCGTCCTCCCAGCTCCCCACCGCAGCCCTCCCCGAGGAGCCAACAGGACTGGGCGGCCACACCGGGGCTCCTGGCTCCAGGACCGCTCCAGGCTGGAAGTGCCAGCCCCATGTGAGGCCCGCGGCCGCTGGCGTGTCCACGCAGGCGGGCTTGGCCTGCTCACCCAGCTCCCCTAGGCCAGCAATTAGCCAGGTTTGTAACCTGCTTTGAAGCTCAGACCTGTAATCACCGGACCCAAGCAAGGGCAAAAGGAGCATCCTCCCGGCCCAGTGCAGTGGGGTTTGGAAAAGTGTTCATGCTTCAAGCCGCCCCTTCCCAAACTCTGCCCTATCTGCCCCTTGACCCTCCTCTTGGATGAGAGCAGCCTGGCACAGGTCCAGACCAAAGCAGCTTGCTCCAGCCAGCCTCACAGCCACCCCCCCCCATCCCCACCCCCCACCTGCAGCCTGGTGCCCTGGAACTGGAGCACAGGCCCTCAGTAGCTAAGGGGACAGAAACACACAGTATGCACAGAGGGTAGGCGCTTTCAATATCCAGAGCCAGGTACCAGGAGGCAGAGGGGGAAGGAAGGTCAGTCCCTGCACTGCTTTGTCAGCAAACATTCATGGAACACCTCCTGGGAATAGTTTCACACCAAGACATCTGCTCTGCAAATCTCTGACTGTTGCTGCTGTAGGAGGGAAAGCTGCTGGTGGTCTAAAAATGGGAGGTGTTGGAAGCTGCCAGATGGATATCTGTGGCTAGGGGATCTACTCAAGACAAGGTTGGAGGATGCAGGAGAGAAAGTGGGGAGAAGAGTTATATGTACTGAGTACCAGGCGCGAGGGGCTGAGCTGGGCAATTTACACGAATCATCTCATTTCATCTTCACAGTGATCCTAGAAAGAAGCAGCTCCACTCTGCCAGGGATACATCTGAACCTCAGGCAGAGAGGGTAGGTGACTTGTCCAAGGTTGGCGGAGCTGAAATTTGAACCCAGGCCTGCCTGCCCAAAAGGCCATCCTCTTATCTGTTCTTTGGCCTCCATGCCTGCCCCATGGCCAACAGCAAGTGTAGGCTGGAGACTTGCCTTCTTGAGGCAGGTAAGGAAACTTGAGGCCACAGGGCCAGCTGGCTACCAGCAGGGAGCAGAAACTAGAGAAGGAGCCCTGAAATCAGCAAACTAGTGGTCAAGTGCAAATGAGTCACATAAAGGCCAATGGATTGTTTGAAACCTGGCATTTTGTGAAGCCCTGCTCTGCCCTTGACCCAACCCCCACGCCACGAGCACTGCCGGTAGCAGGGGCAAGCCTACTCCCCTGGCCCCAACCAATGGCAGATGGACTTACCTGCACCCTGGATTTGAGCATGCCTGATTCTCCTCCTGGCTGGGGTAGTCTGAGTCCAGGCATCCTTTCTGTGCAGAGTGATATGCTGGCCCTGCCATTCCTTCCAGCCAGGGAACATGGGCAACCTCGGGCTCAAGCCACAGGACGCAGAAAGGACACTGAGGCTACAGGTGTTATAGACCTGCAGGAATAAGATGGGAGCACGAGTTAGGCATAACCTGAGATGTCGCCTGAGAGGGATGCTCTTTCCCAGTAGGAATTAGAAAGCATGGCGTTCTAGAGCCAGGGCAAAGGAAGGTCCACAGGGAAGGGGAGAGTGATGTGCCCAAGGTGACAGTGGCCCTTTCGCAGCTCTACCAGGGACCACTGAGCAAAGCGCAGATGCACCCTCAGGAGGGTGGGACCCAGAAGAGCAGGACAGAGTTGCACTATCTGAATGTGGCCTGGGGGTAAAGACTGAAGCCCACACTGGCGCTTCACCCCCACTCCGGATAAAGGCGCACTCAGCAGCTAACCTGTTCCGTTGGGAAAACCTAATGCCATTCTGATCCTGATCTGACCCCTCGAGTGGCACCTTCTCCACCACCTTAACCATCAACAGTAAGGCCCCTTAGTAGAACACTGGATGCGTCCTTCTCTTAAAGGGGGAGGTCACTCTTTTCTCAGGAGAGGGAGAACAGAAGTGAGTGGGAGCCTGGCCAGTGGCACCACAGGAGAAACTGGGCCTATTTACCCACACTACTGTCCAAAGGGGACATCAAGGGGGCACCTGGGTGGCTCAGTCAGCTGAGCGTCCGACTTCGGCTCAGGTCATGATCTCACAGCCCATGGTTTTGGGCCCCATGTCAGGCTCTGTGCTGACAGCTCAGAGCCTGGAGCCTGCTTCAGAGTCTGTGTCTCTCTCTGCCTGCCCCTCTCCCACTCATATTCTCTCTCTCTCTCTCTCTCTCTCTCACTCTTTCAAAAATAAACAAATAATAAAAAAGGAGTGTGGGACATACATAAAGGGTTGTGGTTGTAGCCCTGCTCTCCCCAGGAAGGCAGGGGAAGTTTTCAGACCAAGCTTGTCTTTCTGGCATGCCCTGGGCCCTCTAGCACCCCAGGCTGTGGGCCTCAGTATCTCTCTTACACCTCACACACCCCACACATACACAAGCATACTACAGACACTGTATACACATTGCACACACTCTACACACATACATATACATACCAGAACACTTCCCATGCACACACATACAAAAATACACCACATACACAAATGCACGTACACATACACACCACACACAAATACACACACTACATGCATACCTCACACATAGATACAACGCACCCTACACACGCATCCTTAGCACATACACAAACACAAACACAAAGTATGTGCACACACACACACACACACCATACTTAAATACACCATATTCACAAACTTAGATTGATTATAGGCATTTTTAAAGAGTGATTTTGTATCGAGAAGAATAAAGATCACTTAGGTTAGAGGGAAGGGACCAAAAGGATTTATTTGGGTACATTTTTACATTAGCTATCAAAGAATTGTAGTGCATTTGAGATATCATGTAGCCCAATATCCAAAACATTTTGAAAATTATAATAAAGGGGACTAGAACTACCAGATGTTAAATGAAATTATAATAATGTAGTACCAGACAGAAGACAAGCAGATCAATAGAAAAGAATAAAAAGTTCAATGATTTTATTTAGAAAACAAGAAAGATTTTTTAAATTAAAAAAAAATTGTTTTAATGTTTCTTTTTGAGAGAGAGAGAGAGAAGGAGCATGAGTGGGGGAGGGGTAGAAAGAGAGGAAGACACAGAATCCAATGCAGGCTCCAGACTCTGAGCTGTCAGCACAGAGCCTGACACAGGGCTTAAACCCACGAACACTGAGATCATGACTTGAGCTTAAGTCAACGCACAACTGAATGAGCCACCCAGGCGCCCCAAACAAGAAAGATTTCTCTTTTTTTAACTGAAGATTCATTTCAAAAAGTTAAAAGAGGAAGAAACTAATTTGGGTGAAAAAAAAATTTAATGTTTATTTATTTTGAGAAAGAGAGAGAGAAAGAGTATGGGTGAGCGTGGGGGAGGGGAAGGGAGAGGGAGAGAGAGAATCCCAGGCAGGCTCCGCACTCTCAACACAGAGCCCTACTCAGGACTCAAAACCCACGAACTGTGAGATCGTGACCTGAGCTGAAATCAATAATCAGACACTGAACCTACTGAACCAACTAAGCCACCTAGGAACCCCTCAGATGGAAAATTTTTAAAGGAGCAATTAAGTTAAAGTTGAAATTTATTTAAAAAAAAAAAAATAGAATTCAACAAGGGAACCAGAGCCTGATTCTTTGAAAAGACCAATAAATTAGAACTCAGGCAAAACAGGAAAAAACTACAAATCAACAAGTGTAGGAAAGAGAGAGACAGCCATGATACAAGATAAAGGATCAAGGTAATTCTTTAAATTATAAGACAAAACCAATGCAACCTCATTCCATAATTTGAAAATCTAGGAGGAAAATGGGTGATTTTCTAGAAATCATTAATTACTGAAATTGATATAAGAATTTGAAATTTTTAGTAGATAACTAACCATATATAAAATACAAAAGGAAATCAAAACTCTACCTGAAAAAATTATAGAAGACCCAGAGAGTTTTAGAGGTCAATTCTCTAAGACCTTTGAAAAACAGTTAGTACCTATGTGATTTAACCTGTTTCAGAACTAGAAAAAAAACTGGAAGATTTGTCAGTGCCAGGTACAAAGTTAGACAAAGACAAAAACCAGCTAAATTTAGCAACAGAAAACTACAGACCAAAGGTCAAAGAGAAAAATAAGGGTAGGGGCACCTGGCTGATTCAGTCGGTGGAGCGTGCGATTCTTGATCTCAGGGTTGTGACTTCGAGCCCCACACTGAGTGTAGAGATTACTTAAAAATACAATATTTTTTAAAAATAAGAGTAGAAATTGGTGAAATACAAAACATACATAGAGGTGCTCTATTAAAAATGTGACAAAACTGAGCCCATATTCTCCCAGTTTTGCCACATTCTGTTTTTTAAAGAAAAGCGAGACATCTCAAATTTTTAACTTAGTATCTACCAATTTTTTAACATGGGCAATTCATTCAAAAAACTGTAAAATATGGGGTGCCTGGGTGGCTCAGTAGGTTAATTGACCTACTCTTGATTTCAGCTCAGGTGATGATCTCACAGTTTGTGAGCTTGAGTCCCGCATTGGGCTCTGAGCTGACAGGGAGGAGCCTACTTGGGATTCTCTCTCTCCCTCCCTCTCTCTCTCTCTCTGCCTCTTACCCTGCCTCATGGGCGTGTGTGCACTTTCTCATTCTCTTTCAAAATAAATAAATATTTTTTAAAAAGAAAAATTGTAAAATATTTTGTAGGCCAAATACAATATGTCTCTGTCCTATAACTAGTTTGAAATCTCTACTAGACCAATCTGATTTATGAATATAGACACAAAATTCCTAACTAAAATATTAGCAAATCAAAGCTGCCAGTATATTCATGATCAAATGGTATTTATTCTAGGGAATGCAAAGATCGTTCAAATTTAATGAGCATGTTAGTTCAGAGGTTGGCAAACTATGCCTATAAGTGGACTAAGAATGGATTTTACACTTTAAAATGGTTGGAAAAAATTAGAAGCTTGTCTGTGGCCATAAACAATTTAAAATTTTTTAGTTAAAAAATGAATTTAGGGGCGCCTGGGTGGTTTGGTCGGTTAAGCGTCTGACTTTGGCTCAGGTCATGATCTCACGGTCCGTGGGTTCAAGCCCCGCGTCGGGCTCTGTGCTGACAGCTCAGAGCCTGGAGCCTGTTTCAGATTCTGTGTCTCCCTCTCTCTCTGCCCCTCCCCTGTTCATGCTCTGTCTCTGTCTCAAAAATAAATAAACGTTAAAAAAAATTTTTTTTAATGAATTGAAAATATTTATAAAATATATGGCAAATATGTATATATGAATCAAGAAGTCTTACAAATCAGTAAGAAAAATATATAAATGTACCAAGAAACATGAATAATCATTGCACCAGAGAGGCAGTGTAATTGACTAATAGATAAAATACTGGTAACCAGAGACAGAAAAATATCATCCGCCTCCAGGAAGTCCAAGCATTTCTACTGATGAGGCAACTAAGGTTCAGCATTGTTAACTGTATCAGGTTGCCAAAGCAGTAAATAAACAGTGGAGAAATCCGAATCCAGCCAAAGAATCACTATAGAATGTCATCTTTCATACCAGTCCTCCTGCTCAGAAAGGCTAGGTTACAAACAAGGGGGCCAAGACTCCTATGGCTACTGACACATTAAAATTCAGTTCAACCAGGCGCCTGGATGGCTCAGGCATTAAGCATCCGACTTCAGCTCAAGTCATGATCTCACTGTTCATGAGTTTGAGTCCCACATCGGGTGAGCTTGAGCCCCGCTTTGGGTGAACACAAGTCCCACTTCTCTCTCTCTCTCTCCCCCTTGCTCACTTACACCTTTTCTCGAAATTAAGAAAGAAAGAAAGAAAGAAAGAAAGAAAGAAAGAAAGAAAGAAAGAAAGACGTTTAAAAATATATTAACTAATTAAACTTAAAAAATAATTAAAAATTCAATTCAGTAGCTAAACACTACTTCATGCTGAGCCTTACACTGAGCTCTGGGGTTCTAGAAGTGAACGAGGTGGAGCATATGATCTAGTGGGAGGTTGGATGGGTGTGACAATAGAGGAACCGTCCTGCCAACCTGTGGCAAACAGACTAACGGCTCATTCGGTCTGGGGAGCTGGGCAGACTGAGACAGTAAAGGAAGTCAGAGAGGACTTTTCAAAGAAAGCGATCTGAAGGATGATTTAGCCAAGCAAAGGAAGTGAAGGTAGGGTTACAGGCAGAAGGAACAAAACAAGCAAAGGCCTGAAAAGGAGAGCAAATCATCGTTCTTTGAGGAGCACAAGGATGGGAAGCGTGGAGGAGAACGTCAGAGTGTGGGCATAGGAGTAATATGCAAGAAGGTAAACACACAGGGCTTCGTGTGTTATTAAAAAGGATCTTCATAGGTGGTTCTCCAGATGAAAATCAGAGCCTAATCCCCCACCCCAAGAAAAGCAGAAAGAGTACTGGGTGAGCAGAAACTCAACATAGACACCACCCAGAGGAACTATCAAAAATGTACCTCCTGAAAGTTTTAGCATTTGTATTTCTGTAGAAAGGAAATGGGTTCGTTCCGTGTAAGAGTAGGCAGCTTCATCCCTGGAGATTGTGAAGACTGGGTTAAACCCAGCCTGAAAAAATTATAGGTCTCTAGACAGTTTTCATCTCTTTCTTTTAAACTTCAACCCATATTAGGAAATGCATATTTATAATGTGAATCCAATGACGTGCTGGAGCCAATTCATACAGGCCTGTGAGGGAAGATTGAATTTTCAGGATTTTGCAAGCTGATTGTTAAACAGAGCCATTACTAAAATTGCATTATGTACGGGCACCTGGGTGGCTCAGTCGGTTAGGCATCCGACTCTTGATTTCAGCTGAGATCATGATCTCACAGCTCATGAGTTCAGGCCCCACACAGGTTCAATGCTGTCAGCACAGAGCCCTCTTCGGAACCCCTCCTCCACTCGTGCTCTCTTTCTCTCAAAAATAAACATTAAAGAAAATTCTCAAAACTCATTCCTAGTTATTTTACCATATTTTATTGTTATGTATATGCTACTGTGCAACTCTCCCCAACTCTATGTGCAGTGACATCACACTGGTACCTTGAACCCAAACACAGTGGGAGTATTTGCACTAAAGAGATTAACAAGTGTTACAAATAAGGGGTTTTTTTAATTTTTAATTTTTTTTTTCAACGTTTATTTATTTTTGGGACAGAGAGAGACAGAGCATGAACGGGGGAGGGACAGAGAGAGAGGGAGACACAGAATCGGAAACAGGCTCCAGGCTCTGAGCCATCAGCCCAGAGCCTGACGCGGGGCTCGAACTCACGGACCGTGAGATCGTGACCTGGCTGAAGTCGGACGCTTAACCGACTGCGCCACCCAGGCGCCCCTTAATTTTTAATTTTTAAAAAAAATTTTTTTAAATGTTTATTTATTCTTGAGAGAGACACACAGAGCGTGATCAGAGTAGGAGCAGAGAGAGAGAGGGAGACACAGAATCCGAAGCGGACTCCAGGCTCTGAGCTGTCAGCACAGAGCCCGACACGGGGCTCAAACTCACAAACCGCGAGATCATGACTTGAGCGGAAGTCGGACACTCAGCTGAGCCACCGAGGCGCCCCAATTTTTAAATACATAATTTATTGTCAAGTTAGCTAACATACAATGTATACAGTGTACTCTTGGTTTCAGGGATAGATTCCCATGATTCATCAATTGCATACAGCACCCAGTGCTCATCCCAACAAGTGCCCTCCTCAATGCCCATCACCCATTGTCCCCTCTCCCCCGCACTCCCCACCCCGCCCCACCATCAACCCTCAGTTTGTTCTGAGTATTTAAGAGTCTCTTATGGATTGCCTCCCTCTCTGTTTGTAACTAATTTTTTTCCTTCCCTTCCCCCATGGTCTTCTGCTAAGTTTCTCAAATTCCACATGAGTGAAAACATATGATGTCTGTCTTTCTCTGACTGACTTACTTCACTCAGTATTATCAGCTCCAGTTCCATCCACATTGTTACAAATGGCAAGATTTCATTCTTTTTCATCTTTGAGTAGTATTCCTTGTATATACAAACCACATCTTCTTTATCCATTCATCAGTTGATGGACATTTAGGCTCTTTCCATAATTAGGCTATTGTTGATAGCGCTGCTATAAACATTGGGGTACATGCGCCCCTATAAATCAACACTCCTGTATCCTTCGGATAAATTCCTAGCAGTGCTATTGCTGGGTCGTAGGGTAATTCTATTTTTAATTTTATGAGGAACCTCCACATTGTTTTCCAGAGTGGCTGCACCAGTTTGCATTCCCACCAACAGTGCAAGAGGGTTCCCATTTCTCCACATCCTCGCCAGCATCTATAGTTTCCTGATTTGTTCATTTTAGCCACTCTGACTCGTGTGAGTTGGTATCTCAGTGTGGTTCTGATTTGTATTTCAATAAGGGCTTTAAAAAATTTTTTTAAATTCTTTTAAGTTTATTTATTTTAAGAGAGAGAGTGAGTGGGGGAGGAGCAGAAAAAGATAGAGAGACAGAGAATCCCAAGCACTGGCAGTGCAGAGCCCAATGCAGGGCTCGAACTCACAAACCATGAGATCATGACCTGAGCCAAATTTGGATGCTTAACCCACTGAGCCACCCAGGTGCCCCACAAATATGGGCTTTATTTGGTTTGTTGATTATGCAGATTAGGATGTAACTCTATTTGTCAAAACACCATTTAATTGAAACTGTAGGTTGACTATGGATATAAGAGTTAGGAAAAAATCAATGGACACATCCTGCGAGAATCAATTCACTATATGGGATTCACAATAAAGAATCTTTGTATATGTTAACCAAAAAAAAAAGAAAAAAAGAAAAAAAATGGAGCTGGGGCTTTGTCCTAAGAGCACAGGCCAGTCATCAAAAGATTTTAAGCAAAATTAAAAAAAAAAAAAGACTTTAGTTCTTATTTTAAAAAGATCACTCTGGCCAGAGTTGGAAAAAAAAAATGGATGGGGGAGAGGACCGGCACGAGGGTTGCGAACAGAAAGTAGTGTTAGGTGAAGTCTTTTCTAGGACCCCGGACAGAAGATGATAGTAGCTAGAAGGGATGGAAACAAGTAAAATCAATAGGACTTGGTGATTGATTGGAAGATAAAATGCAAAAAAAGAATCCTGACATAGGCAATTTGATGTTTAGACGTGCCCTTTACAGGGGCGCCTGGTTGGCTCAGTCAGCAGAGCATGCGACTCTTGATCTTGAACTCATGAGTTCGGGCCCCATGTTGGGTGTAGAGATTACTAAAAATAAATAAATAAATAAATAAATAAATAAATAAACTTTAAAAAGAAGAATAAGTGCCCTTTACAGAGATGGAGAACATGAGAGGAAGGGCCGAACTGAGACTGAGTAACCCATGTGCTATCCAAGTGGAGATGTCCAGTGAACAGCTGAAGATACCGGACAATAAGCTCAGGAAAAATATTTAGGCCAGAAATACAGATGTAGAAATTCCCAGTAAAGCCATGGACATGGATAAGAGATCCCAAGGAGCATGTTAAATGTGAGAGGAAGGCTCAGGAAAGAACCAAGGAGAGTAGCAACTGAAAATACAGGCAGAGGAAGAAAGGCAAAAGAGAGAGAAGAGAAGCCAGGGAGCATATTAAGAAGGAAATACTTGTGAACAATGTCAAATACTGCTGAGAAGTCAAGTAGGTTAACAACTGAGAAGTGTCCATTGGATTTAGCAACAAGGCAGTCATTGTTGACCTTCCATCCCAGAATAAAATGCCGGGAGGCAACAGCTCCACATGAATGAAAACGTACCAAGTTCACTCTAAAAGGAAAAATACCCTGGGCTCGAAGCCAGAGAATATTCTTGGGTCAGGTTTTTTTCTTGTCATAAATTTAACCAGCTGGAATTCTTTGTAAACTGGTATTTTATTCACCCTTGAAATACAGGATTTGCTTTTTTAAAGTATGTCTGTAATTCTTCTTCAGGGTAGAACCCAGTATCTTTGGGTTAGTGGTTTTCTACAGGAGCAGATGCTGGTGGCTGGAAGTACCACCAAGAAACTTAAACTTGCCTCGGATGGAGAAGCCTTTGGTGATCTAAATACACAAACAGGGTCTAACTGGGAACCAAGTAAAAAACACAAGATTCCAAGTGAGCCAAGAGGTATTATTCCAAAGTAGAAGAGACCAGGATATGAAAGCAATCTGGCTGTGGCATCTGTCGCCCCACTGATGACCAGCATTGATTCAGTTGATCTGTCTGGCTAGGTGAGTATCCTCCTCCTCCCTAACTGCTCCATGTGCCATGTGCATTCCTCCCAAAGTTGCAGGCTTGGTCAAAGTGGATGACCTTCCCCAATAGAGGAGGACTGTTATTCGGTCAAGGGTATATGAGTGCTCCCCTGCTAGAACCTCCGAACAAGCTTTGAAAATACGAGAGACCAAAGCCCTCACCACCAGAGGATTGTGAAATAGCAGACCAAGTCCAAAAGCCAGAGACTTGACAAAAGCCAGAGGGGAAAAGCAGAGTCCCCAGTCTCTCCTAGAATGGCTCAGTGTCCTTATAGTTATGTTGGAAGCCCTTTTCCTAGCCTGACAATGAGCAACTTGGCGTGGCACAGTCAAGGGTTCCAGAAGCCCTCAAAAAGTCTTCTGCACTTAAATATACGCTTCTGCCTCCAGCGAAGGTGGAGGGATTGGAGGACATGTTGGGACTGAAACAAATAAAAGACTGGACAAAAAAAAATATAACAATGATGTTCAACATATTAGTGGGGATCCTGGGTGGCTCAGTCGGTTGAGTGTCCAACTCTTCATTTCAGTTCAGGTCATGATCTCATGATTTGTGAGATCGAGCCCCACATCCAGCTCTACATTGTCAGCGCAGGGCCAGCTTGTGATTCTGTCTCCCTGTCTCTCTGCCTCTCCCTACCCCGCCCAAAATAAATAAATAAACATTTTTAAAAAATTCTCTCTCTCCCTCTGTCCCTCTCCCCACTCACACTTTCTCCCTCTGTGTGAAATTAAAAAAATAAAATAAAAAAGATATTAGACCTCAAGCAACAAGGACAGTGATCTCTGAGAAACAGAAAACCAACAAGATGAGCCCTACGATTGCCCCAGCTTATTGCCCAGAAAGATTTTCTAAAAGGGACAGGGCATATAGGCCAATTCCATATCCATGAGTTGAAGAATTCAGGAGGCCAGGGCAGCTACAGTTCATCGGACAGAGTGTCAGAGAGGGAAGAGCTGCACAGGAGAGACCCCTAGGGATCTGTACAACATCTCTCTCCAAACCTTCATATAAGCGCCTATAAGCTCACAGGTATGAGGAAAGTACCCAAAGCTAAGGGAAAAGGGTAAAGTACCCCAAGGGAAAGAACCACTCAAAAGATTAGAGGAAACAGTTTTGAATCTTATACAGGGCCAGGAATAGTTCTTATTCTCATCAGCCAGACTGGTAGGGAAGACCTCCTAATTCCTGGGGGCACTGGGGTAAGGGGTAGGGACTCAGAAGGGTTTGCCTCAGTTGTGGGGAGTGATCAGCCCTGGACTAAATGACACTCTGGTCCTATCCAAAAGTCAGACTCCAAAGGATTGAAAGCTTGAGCAACTTAACAAGCTCAAGAATATTTAGAGGAATGCAAAAAATACACAACAATCAACAAGGTAAAATTCACAATGTCTGGCATCCAATAAAAAGTTACAAGGAGTGCAAAGAAGCAGGAAAATGTGACCCATAATAAGGAGAAAAATCAAGCAACAGAAACCAATCCAGGAATGACACAGATGTAGACAAGCACATTATAATGGTTATTACAGCTGTATTCTTATATTCAAGGAGCACTTTAAAAGCATGTTGATATGTGGAAAAAATAAAAAAGACCAAATTGAACATCTAAAGGTGAAAAATATGTCTGAGATGCAAAAATACACAGGATGGGGTTAACAGCAGATTAGACACTATAAGAAGAAAGATTAACGAACCTGAAGATAGAAACCATTCAAAATAAAACATACAGAGAAAAAGGACCCCTCCAAAAAATAAACAAAAAGAGCATCAGTGAGCAGGACGACTACATGTATAGTTGGATCCCTGAAGGAGGTAGGATCCAGAAATATATTTGAGGAAATCATGGGTAAAATTCTCCCAATGTTGATGAAAACTATAAACCCACAAATCCACGAAGCTCAATGAATCCCAAGTGAAAGAAATATGAAGAAACCTGTACCAACGCGCATCATGACCAAATTGCCTAAAACCAGAAATAAAGTAAACATCTTAAAAGCAGCCAGAAAAAAACCAGATTCCATACAGAAGAACAAAGATGACATTAGCCTTCTCATCAGAGATGTGTACCATAAGACAGTGAAACATCTTCATTGAAGAAAAAAAAATTGCCAACCTAAAATTCTTTATCCAGCAAAAATACCTTCCCAAAAGGAAGGTAAAAATAGAGATCTTTTTGGACTTCCAAAAGCTGAATGAATTCATCGTGGACACCACCTGCACCACAAGACATGTTCAAATCTCTGGGCAGCAGGAAAATGATACTCTCGAAGTCTTGATCCACACAAAGGAATAGAGGGAACACTAGACACGGTAAACTACGTGGGTATATACATTTCTTACTATTTTAATCTCTTTAATAGAACAACAAGGTGGCTCAGTCGGTTAAGCATCTGACTTCGGC
The DNA here is from genome assembly GCF_023721935.1 of Panthera uncia. Lineage (NCBI taxonomy): Eukaryota > Metazoa > Chordata > Mammalia > Carnivora > Felidae > Panthera > Panthera uncia. The sequence goes on along the minus strand of NC_064807.1, from coordinate 71,393,627 downwards.
TCAGGTCATGATCTCATGGTTCACAAGTTTGAGCCCCGCATTGGGCCCTGTGCTGACAGCTCAGAGCCTGGAGCCTGCTTCAGATTCTGTACCTCCCTCTCTCTCTGCCCCTTCCCCACTTGTGCTCGCTCTCTCTCTCTCAAAAAATAATAAACATTTAAAAAAATTTTTTAATAAAATAAAAAAGAAAAGAACAATATAACTAGGATAAGGAACCATTGACTTAAAAACATCATCCTGGAGGGGCGCCTGGGTGGCGCAGTCGGTTAAGCGTCCGACTTCAGCCAGGTCACGATCTCGCGGTCCGTGAGTTCGAGCCCCGCGTCAGGCTCTGGGCTGATGGCTCGGAGCCTGTTTCCGATTCTGTGTCTCCCTCTCTCTCTGCCCCTCCCCCGTTCATGCTCTGTCTCTCTCTGTCCCAACAATAAATAAAAAAAAAAAAAAAAAAAAAAAACATCATCCTGGAATAAATTGTTCTATGTTGCCTTGTCTAGATTCTGACAAAGTAATTGCAAGAAGCAAACTCCAGGGAAGCAATTAGCAAGTTAGCACTGGCAGTCCTGTGGGAGTGTGGATCCTACTTATGGAAGAGGATAATTTAGATGTGTTTAGTATAAAGTACAGCAGGCACAGCTGAAAGATGTGGCTTGGCTCACATGCACTCAAGCTGGACTATGAGGCTTATGGAGGACAAAGCCTACCTCTGGATCAGCGTACTGTCAGGGGAAGTAATATAGGGACAGGGGTCATGGCATCCAGAGCTCCCAAAGGTCCTCCAGGGAAATCTCACTGGGAGCTAGGGAATACACCTAGGTTGGTTTGACTGGAGCTGTAACTGAGAGAGGTGGCATGTATTCCCGTTGCTTCCAGACCCTCACCAATCACTCCTGGGCCCCTTTGACTGCCCCCACTGCTCTACTGAAACTGTTAACTCAGAGGTCACCAGTGACTTCCTAATTATGAAAATCAGGTGTCCATTCTCAGCCCTCATCCACCTTGCCATAGTTTTCCTCTTGTTTCTCTGATAATTCCTCTATTTTGTGGCTCTTCCTGCCTTCTCGTAAGGTATGTTCCCCAGCCATGCCCTTCTGTCCCCTTCCTGCCCCAATACCCTGTCCCTCCAAGATCTCCACTCTGGCTGCTGCTCTATGTTGTTCTGATGAAGGCCCAGATCTCTCTCCAACCCCAAGCTCAGGGCCACCTCTGCTTTGACACACTTACCAACAATCTTTCTCTCTGCACTGGCTCTCTCCCTGGCTGCTCACCTAGACCAGCCCTAACTGTCTGCTTCCATATCTTTCTACCAAACTAGACTGTGAGCACCTCTAATGCAGTGACAGAGGTGTGTCTTCTTAGTAGCTGCCTACTTCCCACCTTAGCATCTGGCACACATTTGAAAAAGTCAAGTCTTGCCAGGAAATTCAGATCTAAAATCAGCATACAAGGCATAAATTGTGAATAGCCAAATTACCTTCAAATAAGCCCTTAGTCACCCAGAAAATACCCATGGCATTGTAAATTAAAAGGGGAACAGCAAATTTGCTTCTCCCATCTTGCACTCCCTCTGAGCTGTATTTTCATGGAGTGACAGAGCTGGAACAGCCCCCGCCAGCTGCATTGTACTCCCCTGTCATTCCTGCCCACTTGTGCTTCATTTTTTGGCTCTGTACATTGATTGAACTTCCGTAAGTGAGAAGCCACACAAAACCATAACTCCACTGTAAAGGCTTGAGGGAGGAATCTCTTTCTCTCTCCTTCAACTGGTTTCTCCTTCTGGCCTCCCAGTTTCCGATCATGACAGCATCTCACTGAATCAGGCTGAAAACTCTTTGGCTCCTGCCTCTCCCCTTACTCTTTCTGTCCAATTTCCAGGTTCTTGTTAATTTTTCCTTTGCACCATGCCCCTCTGTCTCCATTTTGTTGCCGCCCACATAATCCAGGCCCTGATCACCTCCCATCTTGACTCCTATGACAGCCTCCTAACTGATCTTTCTGGGCTTGCTGGTCTCCCTCCAATTCATGTTTTCCTGCCATCAGATTAACAATTTCTAAAGCACTTCCTTAGTCCTATCTCTCCCTTAGTCAAAAGCCATCGATGGCTCCCCATTGGCTATCAAATAGAACCCATTGCCTCCAGCCCGCCATCCAAGGCCCTGAACAATGGGGACACAAGCTGTCTCTGACCCCACCTTCCACCCTTTCCAGATGGGAATATGGCAGTACTTGCTTATGTCCCAAACTTCTTTCACCTGCATTGCTTCCCTCCACCAAAAGGCCACCTCCACAAACATCTCCACCTGCCAAAACCTAATAGCTTCAGATAGGAGCATCCAAAGGGCCCCTCTTTCTTCACACTCTGTATCACTCAGCTCACACTGCTACATTACATGTACCCTAAAAAAAGGAGATATGTCATATCTGCTTCTTATTCATTCACCCATTCAGCATATATTACTGAGCAGTTATGATGTGCCAGGCACTCATCTAGGTACTGATGCTATGCAGTGAAGACAGATACGACTCGCAGAACTCATAGTCTGGCTGTGGACGGTGGCAAGACACAAGCCACGAACTCCACAGAGGCCGGGAGAGGGAAAGTAAAAGAGGAGGACGTCACCCCGACAGCGGTCAGAAAAAGCTTCCCAAAATAATAACATGCAAGCTGAGATCTAAAGGATGAGTAGAAACTAGGCAGAGAAGGGAAGAAAAGAATTGTCGACGTTGAAGGAAAAGTACAGAAAAAAACAAAATTTTTTAAAGCCTGAAGGCAAGAGAAGACAAGACTCACTACAACCAAAAGGAAAAAATCACAGAGCTTCAGGGGGAGTAGGAGGGAACTGGGCCTGAGGAGACAAGCAGGGCGCACCTGGGCCATAAGCCTACTTTGTAAGGTTTGTAAGACAAGCAAAAGGGGTTGGGTTTGATCCCGAGGCCAAGGGAGAATTTTAATTATTTTTGGAGATCCCTTCCAAAACAGGGCCATCCTTAGAAGTAACATAGGCTCAAAAACAAACAAACGAACAAAACTGAATTTATTGGTTTCACCTCTGAAGGCAAAATCTGGTCAAGAAAATTTTAGAAGAGCCTCAGATAATTTGTGGTATTTCTACTTATCAAATGCTGCCTCCCTGAGTCTTTGCCCAACTGAGAACTGTCAGGATCCTCAATAGCTCCCCCATTTCCCCCAAATCCTAGGCCTCTGGGCATGTTCCAGAATTTGTCACACTCTTGAAATAGTTCTAACAATGGCATTCTAAATTATTCAAAGACAAATTCATTTGTGAGGGCATTTAAATTGGATCATATATTTCATTGGTAAATGTGGGTTTTTTCTCCATTTACTCAGAAGGAAATGTCTTTGACTGTGTAGACCCTGGCTTCAGAAAGAACCAGAGGCCTCCAGTCTTGGAAGAATATCATTCCCTTAATGTAATATCACCACCTAGTGGTTCCAAACAACTTCACCAAGTAATCCAGGAAAATTTCTAGCTACACTCCTGGGAATAACTTCATCTCCCCAGAATTTTTTGTTTCTCTATCAAGATAATCTGTGGTCAGGGCACATGGGTGGCTCAGTAGGTTAAGCATCTGACTTCAGCTCAGGTCATGATCTCATGGTTCATGAGTTCGAGCCCCATGGGCTCTCTCCCGTCAGCACAGAGCCTGCTTTGAATCCTGTCTCCCTCTCCTTGTCCCTTCCCTGCTCGTGCTCATATGCTCCCTCACTCTCTTTCTCTCTCTGTCAAAAATAATTTTTTTTTTTTTTTGAGAGAGAGAGAGAGAGAGAGAGAGAGAGCGTGTGCATAAGCAGGGAAGGGGTAGAGAGAGAAGGGGACAGAGAATCTAAAGTGGGCTCTGTGTGCACAGCAGAGAGCCCGATGTGGGGCTCAAACTCACAAACCATGAGATCATGACCCGAGCCGAAGCAGACACTTAACTGACTGAGCCACCCAGGTGCCCCAAAAATAAACAAAAAAATTGTTTTAACGTTTATTCATTTTTTGATAGAGACAGAGCATGAGTAGGAGAGGGGCAGAGAGAGAGGGAGACCCAGAATCTGAAGCAAGCTCCAGGCTCTGAACTGACAGCACAGAGCCTGACGCGGGGCTCGAACTCACAGACCGTGAGATCATGACCTGAGCCAAAGTTGGATGCTTTAACCAACTGAGCCACCCAGGCGCCCCTAAACAAACATATTTTTAAAAAGAAAAAAAAAAAGATAATCTGTGGTCGATTGTCTAACATACAGTAGGTATTCAATAATTGTTAAATAAATGTATAAACAGAAGGGCAAAATAATTTCCTACCCTGGTACCTTATGGCAACTGAAAAGAGACAATTTAAGTCTTTCCCAGATTCCTCTGGATTCCAAAGGGCCTCTAATCATGCTTATCTAACAGCCAGGGGTATTTCTGTCTTTAATTTAGCAAACAATTCCTTTAGGCACATTTGAATAAACAGATTTTTTTAAAGGGTCACTGCTACCATGGATGAAACCTTGACCCACTCCCATCAAAGGGAGCTTACTGTAATCCAAAAACAACGAAGAACAGAGTCTGTTACCCCGGATACCAGGACCAACACCAAAACAAAAGACTAGCTGGTGCTATAAGGAGGGGAGTGTGGACACAGACCGTCTGAAGACTGTTTCACTGACTCTGCTTCTATGCACAGGTCAAACCGGGCCAGGTGTCATTGGAAAGTGTGCTCAGAAAACATGGTGACCCAAACAAAGCGGCCTACAGCTAGTAGGGATCACAAAGAACATAAAAAAGAAGAAAAGAGGCCAGAGACTACTTCCTTAGGAATTTAAGGCTACTAGGACAATATTCCAACTAGCTAAGTCTTAAGACCTCTTGTCTGTTTAAGTGCATAAAGCAATCCTAGCTAGAGCCTCCTGGCTGTTAGGTCGTAATTCTCCTGATTCTTATGGCCCAGATGGTGGGGAAATGGCAGTTGGCAACAGTTACCTGGATCCTCTTCCCTCAGAACATTGAGAGGTTGATGCAAAGCGTTGATGAGAGCTTCTTCCCCTCAGTCAATTCTTTTATACATGGTCTCATTCTTCCTTTCTGATTAAAGACGGCTTCTGATCAAAGCCCCAGGCTCTGCTGTGTGTTAAAGAGAGGGAATCAGAGACGCATCAGAGTCCAGTGGATGAGAGGAGCGAGGACCCAGGTTCTAAGCCCAGCCCCCATCACCTGGTGGCCTTTGATTTCTGGCAAATTACTTACCCTCTCCTGCAAGGCCCCCAGGTACTGTGACGAGGGTTGTGGACCAACTCTCAGGGTGCCGATCATACTGTAATCATTGTAGATTTGTACACTCGTTGAGATAACTTTTCAACAGATGGTAGTAAAGTGTCATAAAGGGTGCATTTTTTTTTTTTTTTCCTAATTCACTAAGGCCTCAAATGGGTTATCATCAGCCCTGGATTCTGAGCCTGTTTTCTAGTCTGTAAAATGGACACAATCCACATCTATCTATAGAGTTGGCCAGAGAACCAACAAAAACGGTGGGTATACACTGCCTTGAAAAGCCCTAAATTCTGTTTGTGATTTGAGGGATAGGTAGAACAAAGGAGAAACAGTTTTCAGCCTGCAAATGGTTTTCTTCCCTTTGAAAATAGAAGCAAAAGCCGGTGTTCAAATAGCAAACATTTTCTCACTCAAAATGTCATGATTCGAGAGGGAACTCTGTACCCATGAACAAATCTGAAAAGAATGTGCCAACTGCAGTGAGTGGCTTTACTAAGTAGTTGAACTGGTAATAAAGTAATTAGAATTTCTCTTCTGAGTCTTCAGATAAAATGAGCAAATGAGAGCAAAGCCCTGCCCCATCCTCAGCCACACTACTGGCCACTGGGAGTCAGGTTTGCTCGCGTGGACAGGTCTGAGGGGAGACTAAGGAATTGAAAAAATGTGTACATTTTTAAGTTAGCCCACAGAAGTCATTCTGCAATGTAACGTATGTTTGGGAAATAATTATCTTCAGAAAACAGCCCACATAACGCCTCTTGGATTCCTCTCACTATGAAGATTTAGCTAAGTATAGATCAGTCTAGTAACACAAATTGTGTCATAGAATTTTGATTTGGCTTAGAAGAGAGGAATGGGTAGGCAGCAGTTTTAGCTGTCTAATTTGGTCTGTTTTGAGACAAATGTTAAAAAAGAGTTGAACACTTAATCTGCCTTTCTTTGTACAAACTGTACTTAGGGGAACCAAATAATTGATGAGGGATAAGTTTCTCTTGCAGAAAGATGTCAGACCCAGTCCTGAATTCCCCCTTCTGGCATAACAGCGTGAGATGCTCCGCAGAGTGCTGTCCAGTGAAACTGGTGAAAATAATTTTTTTAAAAAAATGATTATGTCGGGGCGCCAGGGTGGCTCAGTTGGTTGAGCGTCCGACTTCAGCTCAGGTCACGATCTCACGGTCCGTGAGTTCGAGCCCCGCGTCGGGCTCTGTGCTGACCGCTCAGAGCCTGGAGCCTGTTTCGGATTCTGTGTCTCCCTCTCTCTCTGACCCTCCCCCATTCATGCTCTGTCTCTCTCTGTCTCAAAAATAAATAAACGTTAAAAAAAAATTTTTTTTAATGATTATGTCTCTGAAAATGGCCTTAGCAGCATACAGCACATGAAGAAACATTTGTTCAAGAAAATCCACAAAATCTCAGTAAGAACAGAGTCTATGCTGTGTGACCCTAGAGCCATGCCCCACCCCAACTTCAGTGAGACAGAAACCACTCCAGACTGCTGCAGCCCATGGACACAGGCCTCCCTCCCCCGGCCCCAAGACAGAGGGCTCTCTCCCCAAGAGGAACAAAATGTCATTGTTTCTCATCCGGCCCCCAGCTACTGGTGGCTGAAGTTAAGTGCTAGCGAGTACCAACAATAGTGGGGGTTCTCTTCTTCCACCTAGCTCCCCCTTATGGGAAGGAGACTTGACCCTGGGTGCAGAGCTGGTGAAAATAATGGATTCCAGCTACCCTTGCCCCAGCTCATGGCCCAGGGTAAAGGCCTTCACTGCCCATATCTAACACACTGGGTACATGAGAGTTCCATTATATCATTCTCTTTGCTTCTAGGTAATCTTGAAATTTTCCTATATTAAAAACTTGAGGGGCACCTGGGTGGCTCAGTCGGTTAAGCGTCCGACTTCAGCTCAGGTCATGATCTCACAGTCTGTGAGTTCGAGTCCCACGTCGGGCTCTGTGCTGACAGCTCAGAGTCTGGAGCCGGTTTCAGATTCTGTGTCTCCCTCTCTCTGACCCTCCCCCATTCATGCTCTCTCTCTGCTCTCTGTCTCAAAAATAAATAAACGTTAAAAAAAAATTAAAAAAAAACAAACTTTAAGGACAAAAACGTGAAAAAAAAAAAATCCTTCCAAAGACCAAATTCAAGGTCCCCTGAGACTCTGAAATTCTGAGTCTTTACAAGTATCACTGAAACATTCCTACAGACTCAATAATTTAGAAACTAGACCTTTATAGACTCTTTCAGGTTAATATGAAAATGATTATTGGGTGCCATCTCTAAAAGAAACCATTTCCAGAGAATGAGAGGAAAAGCTGGGAACACAGTAGGGTGTCTCACGGGCCAAATTCATCTTCCCTTTTTTTCTTTTTTTAAAGTAATCTCTATGCCCAACGTGAGGCTCGAACTCACGATCCCAAGATCAAGAGTCACACACTCTGCCGACTGAGCTAGCCAGGAGTCCCAAAATTCATCTTCCTTTAACTGGAAACCTTTCAGAGCTTCAGAGGGGAGATAAAAGTGACCCAGAAAACAGATGAGCAGAAACATGTCTCCCCTCCTCCCAGAAACAGAATGAGTCTTTTGCTTAAGCAGCAGTTGTGTTTAATCACTAAAATTATTCTGTTCCTAATGAAAGAGAAACAATCTAAGTTTAAAAAGGATGAGGCTTTTTCTCCTCAATTATTTTAGAGGCAAGGAGAAGTGAACGAAAAAAGCAGAATCTCTATGGTCAGGCCCCGGTAAAGCCTCCAGGGAGCAGAAGTCCCCTCTGCTTTCTGCCCTTATGTCCAAGGTCACTGTCCTCAGGATTCCAAGCATTCTGCTCTGGAGTAAGACTGCCCTGCAGAGTCTTGAAATACTCTCCACTCTCTGACCTGGAGAGCTAGTTCTCCTCATCCTCGTCGTCAGTGGCCTGAAGAATCCTCAGTAGTTTGAGCTCAGGGTTCCACCTTGTTCTAGATGTACCATCTGAAAGGTCCTCTGGGCTCCTCTCTTGGGATTCCAGCACAGCGTCCTCCTGAGTGCTGATGTCCTTGTTAGAGGGTTTGGTCTTAGATAATTCAGGATCTGAAAGAAGACCCAGCCATTAGCTGCGCCCGCAGCCCTCTCCCAACTGTGCCAAATGCAGGACAGAAAAGGAAGGGCTGCGTGTCATTAGGACCCTTCTGAGGGATGAGGACTATGGCTTCCAGGGAGGTGAACCATCCTTGTCAACAGGAGTTCAGCTCTCCCGGGCCTAAATGACTTACTAAGCTTCCTCCACCCTAGGAACTTACCATCCTTACTGGGGAAGGAATCCAGAGAATTCTTCATCTGTGGTCTCTCTGTGGAATCCTGAAATTCATTAGAGTAAGTGTAAGGAAACTTGAATCAAGACTTTAGGAAAGTAAGGGTTTTTCTAAAAGATGCTTTTCTTGGAAAAATTAGCATCTAAGACAGGACAAAATGCCACCTCCTGAGACTAAAGAGAGAAGCGTGTATCACACGCTCTTTGCCCTCTAGACTGACCAGATGAAGCCAGAACCCACTTTTCTGCATTCCCACCTGTCAGCTTAGGGTGCACTGCCTCCAAAGGTGGCTCCCAACAATTCCTCCAATTCCTCCATGCACATGCTGCCCCTCCCACCAAGAGACGGAGTACGTTTTCTCTCCCCTTGAATCTGGGCTGGGCTTGTGATTTTGTGACTAATAAAATATGGAAGAAGTGACACTGCTCCAGTTTCAGCCCCATCTCTTAAGAACGTGCTTTCATGAGGGGCGCCTGGGCGGCTCAGTCGGTTAAGCATCTGAGCTCAGGTCATGATCTCACGGTTTGTAGGTTTGAGACTCACATCGGGCTCTGTGCTATTAGCTTGGAGCCTAGAGTTTGCTTTGGATTCCATGTCTCCTGCTTTCTCTGCCCCTTTCCCCGCTCACACTCTGTCTCTTCCTCTCTCTCTCTCTCTTTCTCTCAAAAATAAACATTAAGAAAAAATTTTTTAAAAGAAGCCCAAACAAGCCACGGAGAGGCCTCATAGAAGAGAACCAAGGCAATTTGGCCAACAGCCCCACCCCAGCCACTGGCTGAAAGCAACTGTGTTGAATGACATCAAGCAACACCAGAAAAATCATCCAGTCAACCCTCAAAATCACGAGAAATGATCAACCACTGCAGTTCCGGCTTTGAGGTGGTCTGTTCTACAAGAATAGATAACAGAAACAGGGCCCCAGCAGAACGGCTCCCATACTCTTACCTGCTTCAAGGTGAGTCCTTCTAACTTCATCCACTGTGGCTGCTTTTGGTCACTTTTGCAACCCAGCAGAGTTCTGTGACCTAGTGATCACAAAGCCAATTCAGTTCTCTGCTTATTGGTATTTTATATCCCATTGTTGGGCTTCTAGGTGACCCCTAGTCTATAAGTCCCTACCCTGTCTAGGGTAAGACAGGTTAGAGGAGGTGGAAGGGAGTTAGGCCTCCGAGTTCTACCTGTGAATCTGTTCACCTGGGACTGTGACCACATCTACTACAGAATTAGAGATCGGGGAGCCTGGGTGGCTCAATCGGTTAAGCATCCGACTCCAGATCAGGTCATGATGTCACGGTTTGGACTGTGAGTTTGAGGCCCGCGCCAGGCTCTGGGTTGATGGCACAGAGCCTGGAGCCTGCTTCAGATTCTGTGTCTCCCTATCTCTCTTTGCCCATCCCCCAATCACACTCTGTCTGTCTCTCAAAAATAAATGAATGTTAAAAGAAAAAATTTTTTAAAAAGAATTAGAGATTAAGTTCAAGTGTATGCTCAATGAATTAGAGTTCCTCCAAGAAACCTAAGGGGCAGGTATCTGCACATCTTAGCAGCGAAAGAAGCCCTAACCCTAGGTTTTCAGTTTACGAATACTCTTCTTACCTTGTGGTATCAACCCTAATGTCTCCATATTCACTTCCAAAAATGGAACCCCTCCCTTCCAAAAGCTCTAGTTCTAGGATTCTTCTGCGTCAGTCGTTTCCCCATCTAGTCCCTGAATGCATCCGCCCTTTCCTTTCTCAATTCCCTTCCTCCAAATGAACATCTTCCAAGCTGCCACCAGAGATGTTATGCTAAAAGGCAAAGCCAAACAAGAGACTCCCTTGCTTAACACTTCTGTTGGCTCCCTACCAGCACTGGTTCTCACCCTAGCTGCACACTGGGAGTACTGGGGGTTCCATTTACTGAGGCCCAGGTTCCAACACCAGAACTTCTGATTTAATAGGTCTGTGGTGCATCCTGGGTATTTGAGATATAAAAGCCCCTCAACTGATTTCAGCGAGCAGTCAAGGGGGAGCACCACGACCTGGAGCAAAGGTCAAACACCTCAGCAGGCTACACAAGCTCCCACCTACCTCTTCAGCCCAACATTTCATCACTCTCTCTCAAATAACCGACAGCTACAATGGACTGCTGTGTTCCCTGAGTAGCCACACTCCTCCAAGATGCCTCTGCTAAAGCTATTCCCACTTCTGGGAATTCTCTTTCATGTCAGTAAAACGCTCACACATTCAAGATCCAACGCAAAAATCAACTCTTCCATAAACCTTTCTCAACCTGGTGAGGACAGGCCACTGCTCTAAAAACAGGAGCACCTGGGTGGCTCAGGTCTTGATTTCAGGGTTGTGAGTTCAAGCCCCACACTGGGCTCCATGCTGGGTGTGAAGCCTACTTCAAAAAAAAAAAGGGGGGGGCACCCAATCACCTATTGGAGGCATCAGGAAGAGGAACGAAAAGCACTTAAATGAATTCAGGGCAGTGCTGATCACACCAGATGAGGAGCTAACCTTGGACCAGTCAGCCCCACCCTGGGCAACAGCCCTAGCTCTGTCTACATCCCACATGAAGGTCAGGAAGCTTCCTAGAAATTCAGGTCACAGGCCACTGTTGGCATCTGAGAGCTCAATGGGATGGGAAATAAACCGAGAGAGAGAAGCATTCTTCTCAGGAAACAGCTCTCCTGACCCTCCCACTGCCCCAGGGCTGGAGAGCAAATTCTGATGCTGAAACGATCAGCAATGTCCAGTCTTAATAGGGCACCAAGAATCTTCTAAGGTTTCAGGGCATTCTTTCTCCCTTCTGTTCTTTCTTTCTTTTTTCTGCACTTAAACTGAGCAATGTCAGAGAGACCGGGTAAGTATATCCTTCAGCTCAGACACGTGATAAGGACTCCAAAAGGGGGGGAAATATCTCTTCTCGCATCCAGCATGAACACCAGAGGGAAAGAATCTCCTATCAAGATCGGCTACTTGCCTCCTACAGGGGACTAGATAGTATGATCTCAACCCAAGCCTCCAGGAACTAACGTGTAGCTGGGAAGTGGCCCTGGATTCTGCTTCTTTAGAACTCTCTGGGGGCTAATCAGGGGCCCTGGCTCTTTCCTGCCTCCTTGCTTGCTCTTCATCCTCAAATCACTCTGTCTTTTCTAAAGACATGAGGAAAGATGCCTCTGACTCATGCTCATGGTCATCTCTCAAATGCCCACATGAAAAAGACACCTGGCCCAGCTTGCTTCCTTAGTAAATGTTTGATGGAAGGATGATGTATGGTAGCCCGGCCAAAACGTTCCAAGAAGAAGTCTGAATGCTCGACAAAGGCAGGTCCCAAGATGATGGACAAGTTCAGTTCTTCCTGCCCTCGGCTACGTCCTGAGATTCTGTCCCTCCCAAACCCACATTCTCCTTACCATGGCGTGGGCCATAAACCATGGCACCTGAACGTTTATGCAAAATGTTCGGGCTCCCTGGATCGCTCTTGGGTTTCTTTTTAGCCTCCTGAAACCCACATGAGGAGGAACTGAATTAGGACCTTCGGAAGTGAAGAAAACATTTCAGAAAGAGTCTAAAAGAAGGAAGTCAATATCTGCAACCGGACAGAGAACAGGGAGGTGGACACCTCATACATCCCTTCCTGTTCCAGGCTGCGCCCCTGCCCCAGACCCAGCCAGTCCTAGGGCGCCCCTCACTGCCCCTCTACCTGTCTCTTAGGTGGTGTTTTCACCAGCCTCTGCTGCTGCTGCTGCTGCTTCTGCTGCTGCTGCTGCTGCTTGTGACCTGGTGACCAGAGCACCGGCTCAGTCCTCTTCTCCCTGACAGCTCCCACCCGCCCCTGGGCTGCTTGCTCTGCCCTGCTCCACAATGGCGACAACCCCTTTGTCAGAACCAAGCCATTGGGTGGGGGGGTGTGGGGAAGAGGGCTGCTTTCTGAAACTGCAGTTTCCTGAGTTCTACATGTGATCCTGTATGACTCTGGCCACAAACATAACAAAATTGGGACCAAGATCAAGTATAAGCACTGTGGGCTGAGGGGGAACAGTACCTGAGGATCTGACAGCACCAGAAAATCTACCTTCTGTGTTCAGGTTAGAACACAATTTCTTCAAATGTTCAGGATATCTCAATGCTGGTCTCTGGAGAGAAAAAGAAGGAAAAGACGAAAAAGAAGAAAAGGAAGAGAGGAGGAGAAGGAGGAGGAGGAAGTAGAGGAGGAGGAGAAGGAGGAGAAAGAGAAGGAAGAGGAGGAGAAGAAGGAGTCATAGGAGAAGGAGAAGGGGGAGGAGGAGAGGGAGAGAGGGGAGAAGGAGAAGGAGGAAAAGGAGAAGGAGGAGGAGAAGGAGGAGAGGGAGGAGGAGAAGGGGGAGGAGGAGAAGGAGGAGGAGA